>NC_084733.1:24873620-24946722 GCF_033978785.1 Entelurus aequoreus
GTGGATGTTCAGCAAGAAAGGTAAGACCATAATAATGTTTTTTTTATTAAATGTGCTTTTTTGTGTGCTACAGTTGTGTAAAGAATGCTGGTATGAGCTTTTAAACATAACCCGTTAACTGCTGCCAATCACATGGTGAATAAGATACTATTTAGGGTTCATATGTTTGTAAATCTGACTGTGATGATGCAGTGCCTCACCAGACATTAACCTCACCGCACGCCACTGCAGTGGCCTGTCCCTTCATTGACGCCGTACTCCAATTAGTTTTGCGTAGTCCACTTGCATGAACAAAACAATGTTTTTACCGCAGAAATCAAGATATAGAATATAGAATTAACTATATTATACCATATTTACTTCATAAAAGACCTCCGTTCTCTCACACACCATACCTCAATTATTCCTTTTCACTTGAATAAATGCCACCTGTCAAATATACACTAACTCTTTTAAACTCAGAAATTGAGACTTAGTACCATATAGAATTATTTGAATCATTACACCATTATTATTACTTTATTTGCGGCCTTAATATTAAAATAGGCCTTTTGGATAAATAAAAAAGCTTCACCTTTAATTTGAGTATTGGCTCTAAAATAATCAAACATTTTAAAAAAACATTCACACAAACAAAACACCTCAGAAATAAACGGCCTTGGCCACTTTATGAATAAATACATTCCTGTACATACTTTAGGCTAAATATAGGATGGAATACCGTAGAACATTTTGGTAACACTTTAGTATGTGGAACATATTCACCATTAATTAGTTTCTTATTAACATGCACATTAGTAACATATTGGCTCTTAATTAAGTCATTAGTAATGACTTATTAATGCCTTATTCTGCTTGGCCTTATTATACAACCACTATAGCTAACCCTAGCCCCAACCCCAACCCTAACCCTCTAACTCTAACCCTCTAACCCTAACCAAATAACTCTAAATTAAGTCTTTGTTACTTAGAATATGTTCTCCTAGTGTCCAAATAACTCTAAATTAAGTATTTGTTACTAAGAACAGTGTTTTTCAACCTTTTTTGAGCCAAGGCACATTTTTTGTGTTGAAAAAATCCGGAGGCACACCACCAGCAGAAATCATTAAAAAACGAAACTCAGTTGACAGTAAAGAGTCGTTGTCGCAATTGTTGGATATGACTTTAAACCATAACCAAGCATGCATCCCTATAGCTCTTGTCTCAACGTAGGCGTACTGTCACCACCTGTCACATCACGCCCTGACATATTTGGAGTTGTTTGCTGTTTTCCTGTGTGTAGTGTTCTAGTTCTTGTCTTGCTATTATTTTGGTGGCTTTTTCTCTTTTTTTTGGTATTTTCCTGTAGCAGTTTCATGTCTTCCTTTTGAGCGATATTTCCCACATCTACTTTGTTTTTGCAATCAAGAATATTTCAGTTGTTTGTATCCTTCTTTGTGGGGACATTGTTGATTGTCATGTCATGTACGGATGTACATTGTGGACGCCGTCTTTGCGCCACAGTAAGTCTTTGCTGTCGTCCAGCATTCTGTTTTTGTTTACTTTGTAGCCAGTTCAGTTTTAGTTTCGTTCTGCATAGCCTTCCCTAAGCAAAGTAGGTGTACTGTCACGACCTGTCACATCACACCATGACTTATTTGGAGTTTTTTGCTGTTTTCCTGTGTGTAGTGTTTTAGTTCTTGTCTTGCGCTCCTATTTTTGTGACTTTTTCTCTTTTTTTTGGTATTTTCCTGTAGCAGTTTCATGTCTTCCTTTGAGCGATATTTCCCGCATCTACTTTGTTTTAGCAATCAAGAATATTTCAGTTGTTTTTATCCTTCTTTGTGGGGACATTCTTGATTGTCATGTCATGTTCAGATGCACATCTTAGCTCCACAGTAAGTTTTTGCTGTCGTCCAGCATTCTGTTTTTGTTTACTTTGTAGCCAGTTCAGTTTTAGTTTCATTCTGCATAGCTTTCCCTAAGCTTCAATGCCTTTTCTTAGGGGCACTCACCTTTTGTTTATTTTTGGGTTAAGCATTAGACACTTTTTAACCTGCACGCTGCCTCCCGCTGTTTCCGACATCTACAAAGCAATTAGCCACCGACTGCCACCTACTGATATGAAAGAGTATTACACGGTTACTCTGCCATGCTCTAGACAGCACCGACACTCAACAACAACACATCATTTGCAGACTATAATTACTTGTTTGCAAAAAATATTTTAACCCAAATTAGATAATCTCCCACGGCACACCAGACTGTATCTCACGCGGCACAGTGGTTGAAAAACACTGACTTAGAATATGTTCCCCATACTAAAGAGTTACCAACATTTTATATTGCAATATATGTAAAGGTCATCAAGTTTTATAGTTTATCAGTCAAATAAAATTATACACATATGAAATTATGTCATATAATAATAAAGAAGGATTTGCACAAATAAAGACTTCACCCAATAGATGTGGTCATCAATAGATGATCGATGTGGTGTTTCTAAAGTCGTCGCAAACGTTGCACAAAACATAAAATGTGCAATAACAAAGCATGAGTATGATTTTTGCCCCTCTCAGTCCGTGTAATAACGACAATCCTGAGCGTATGCAAATCTTAGTCATCCTCCCTGTGTCCAGCATATGCATATATTTCCATAAACTACTTGCACACACTCAAACACACGCACACACACACACACACGCACACACACACACACGCGCACACACACACACTTCCAAGTGCACGTTAGAGAGTCCATATGGAGACATTTGAGTGACAGAGTACTTTACTGTACCACAGGAACAGGAGCAGCAGCATACAGTACAACACACAGACAGATACAACATGGCTTTAGTCTTTCTGGTCAGAAGGCCACTTCGTTAGGTACACTTGCATTTTCCAATGAGGTTCCGAAATACAAGGGGCGACATACAGTAAAATAAATTCTGATTGAAAAGTGAAAACGACAAAACATTTTCAAGAAAAGATGACAAAAACAACTATCAGCGTGTTTAACGTTTACCTTCATTTTGAGGGCTTTTATTTAATTTCTCAAGCTGCTGCACTTCCCCTGATGTGCTCTCCTGCTTCAGTGTACTATTATTTTGAAATGTTATTTAAAATTCAATGTCATTATAGGTTTTTTAGGAAATTAAAGTCAGCGATTTTTTTTTGTGTACAACCTCTTTTTTTTCAAGCTGCTGCATCTCCCCTGATGTGCTCTGGTGCTATAGTATTTTCTTTTTTTTTTTTTACATTCTATTACAATTCAGTCTTATCTCATTCCAAAAATCTAACATTTTTTTGTATTTCTTAAGGCTTTCATAAAATTATAAGTCCCATTTTTTCTTTACTTTTTCAAGCTGCTGAGCCTCTCGATGTGCTCTCATGCCTCAGTTTCTTATTATTATTCAATCCCATTAAAAACTTTCTCAGGAAACTGTTTTTTTTTCAAGCTGCTGTGTTTCCTTTGATTTACTTTGTTGCTTTTATAGATTTTTTTTAATGTATATAATTATGTTTTACATTTTATCTAAAATATATTCCCCTTGCAAGCATTTCATGAAATTCAAGTCAAAATATTTCTCTCATTCGATCTTATTTTTTTCAAGCTGCTGCTCCTCTTTTCTCAGTAAGTGCTCTGTTGTTTCACATAAAATAAAATAAAAACATCTGCATTCGATCATATAATGTGTATCTCTGTGAGTGGATACAGTAAAACCTCCAAAGTCCAAATCTAATATAAATATATCTGCTTGTCCCTTTGCACGTTTTCCAACAATTTGTTGGTAAACAACGATAATAATCAAATGTAGGGGCAATTGTGGAATAATATCATGAAGCGGTCGTCCGAGGGCTTGTGTAACTGTGATGTGACCCACCATAAAAATGAGTTTGACGCCCCAGATCTAAAGAATTAACACCAAGTTTAGCTTTATTTTAAACCTTTCCACTAATTGTAGCAATACATATAACACAGCCCTAGTTGTCAGTGTCGCTCTGTAAACATCGTCCTCTCTTTACAACATTAAGAGTCCTTAGGAGGCGAGCAGATTTACTTTATTATACACTTTCTCTACATGTGTATGAGTTTGAAGTTTTATTTTGGAATAGTTTTGATATGAACCCTTTTTCTAGCTTAAAATTGACTATACACACTTGCTTTTGGGATCAAAAGGAAACCCCGCTCATTAAAGTGTCATAAGTCATCAATATGTATATATATGTATATATTAGTGTTGTCCCGATACCAATATTTTGGTACCGGTAACATAATTATTTCTATACTTTTCTGTACTTTTCTAGATAAAGGGGACCACAAAAAATAGCGTTATTGGCTTTATTTTAACAAAAATATACCGGTACTTTTCAGAGGCCGTATAGTACCGAATATGATTCATTCGTATCGCGGTACTATACTAATACCGGTATACCGTACAACCCTAGTATATATATATATATATATATATATATATATATATATATATATATATATATATATATATATATATATATATATATATATATATATATATATATATATATATATATATATTTATTTATTTTTTATACTTATTTTTATTTTTTTATTTTTTTTTACGCTTGAAGTATTTTATCAACTTCAGATCAAACTACTGATATACTGTTTTTATTTTTTTTATCTTTTTATGTTTTATAGTCTTTTTTGTCAAAAATACTGTTTTTTTTATAATGAGAGGATGCAAATTATACAATATAACTAATAAATTGCTGATTAGAATATTTGGGGTTGGGTGACTACAGCCCTGAATAGGTTGTTAATTCATAAAAACATTGATTTTGATAAAGAAGACAATTAGACAAAAGCCGATTATTTTTACAAGGCCTACTGAGATACAATGAGAGACAAAAACAATACTTTGAGTTTGAGTTCATAAAAGTATTTTTCAGTGCATCAGGAAAATATTTACAGCGCTACACTTTTTCCACATTTTGTTATGTTACAGCCTTATTCCAAAATGAAATATATACATTTTTGTCCTCAAAATTCTACTGACAATACTCCATAATGACAATGTGAAAAGTATTTTTTATTTTGCAAATGTATAAAAAATAAGTCTTCGCAGCCTTTGTTCGATATTTTGTTGATGCACCTTTGGCAGCCTCAAGTCTTTTTGAATACGATGCCACAAGCTCGGCACACCTATCTTTGGGCCGTTTTACCCATTCCTCTTTGCAGCACCTCTCAAGCTCTATCAGGTTGGATGGGAAGTGTTGGTTTTCATCCAGCATGTCTCTGTACATTGCTGCATTCATCTTAGTCTAGTCAGGGAGGTGACCAAGAACCCGATGGTCACTCTGGAGAGAGAAGAACCTTCCAGAAGGACAACCATCTCTGCAACAATCCACCGATCAGGTCCGTATGGTATAGTGGCCAGACAGAAGCCATTCATTCGTAAAACATTTGCCAATACGTACCTTTAAGACTCTCAGACCATGAAAAACAAAATTCTCTGGATGGTTTTCAGTGGCAGGAACTAGGAGACCAGTCAGGATAGAGGGAAAGATGAATTCAGCAATGTACAGACACATCCTGGATGAATACCCACGTTTCCCACCCAACCCGATGTAGCTTGAGAGGTGCTGCAAAGAAGAATGGGCAAAACTGCCCAAATATAGGTGTGCCAAGCTTGTGACGTTGTATTCAAAAAGACTTGAGGCTGTAATTGCTGCCAAAAGTGCATCAACAAATTATTGAGCAAATTCTGTAAATACTTATGTGATTTTGTATGTATTTTATTAATACATTTGTAAAATCTTTAAAAAAAAAAAAAATCACATCCTCATTATGGTGTATTGTGTGTCAAATTTTAAGGACAAAAATGAATTTATGTAATTTTGGAAAAAGACTGTAACATAACAAAATGTGAAAAAAGTGAAGCGCTGTAAATACTTTTTATGGATACACTGCAAATATATCTGCAATAATATATATATATATATATATATATATATATATATATATATATATATATATATATATATATATATATATATATATATATATATATATATATATATATATACATATATATATATATATATATATATATATATATATATATATATATATATATATATATATATATATATATATATATATATATATATATATATATATATATATATATATATATATATTACTGTTCAAAAGTTTGGGGTCATATTGAAATGTCCTTATTTTTTTAAGGAAAAGCACTGTACTTTTCAATGAAGATAACTTTAAACTAGTCTTAACTTTAAAGAAATACACTCTATACATTGCTAATGTGGTAAATGACTATTCTAGCTGCAAATGTCTGGTTTTTGGTGCAATATCTACATAGGTGTATAGAGGCCCATTTCCAGCAACTATCACTCCAGTGTTCTAATGGTACAATGTGTTTGCTCATTGGCTCAGAAGGCTAATTGATGATTAGAAAACCCTTGTGCAATCATGTTCACACATCTGAAAACAGATTAGCTCGTTAGAGAAGCTACAAAACTGACCTTCCTTTGAGCAGATTGAGTTTCTGGAGCATCACATTTGTGGGGTCAATTAAACGCTCAAAATGGCCAGAAAAAGAGAACTTTCATCTGAAACTCGACAGTCTATTCTTGTTCTTAGAAATGAAGGGCTATTCCACAAAATTGTTTGGGTGACCCCAAACTTTTGAACGGTAGTGTATATATATATATATATATATATATATATATATATATATATATATATATATATATATATATATATATATATATATATATATATATATATATATATATATATATATATATATATATATATATATATATATATATATATATATATATAAAACTGCTTAAGATCACTTTTCTTGTATTTCGGCGGTTTCATGGCTGTTTGACTCGTTTCTGCTTATCAAAGCTCAGAGAATTATGCATTAGGGTTTTCTGGCACCGTCTGGTGGTTAAGGGGTTGCAATTACATCAAAACAATATTTTCTTGTTTTTCAGTTGGCAAAAAATGAGATTAATTTGGTTTTCATGGAAAATGCAGAGTAAATATACAGTAATTACAGTCTGTTAAAAAACACAAGTTATAATGGGAGTCAATTGGGCCGAAAGAGTTCTTAAGAGAAGGTGTGTATACTTTGTATCCTTTCCTAACAATGTTGCAATCAACAACACAATGCGATTGTATTAAAACAACAACAACAACAAAAACTCCCTGACAAGCCGTCAAACTGAACAGTCATGTCACATAATGCCTGGTTTGGGCCCTAGGGGAGCACAGGGTTAGAACAAGTCAAGTAGCGCCACTGACTGCAAATAAAATATTTGACTTTGGAGATTTCATTGTATCGTCAATCAAAAAGAAGTCAACAGTGTTTTTTTTCTGCGCCTCAGCTGCCGTCCTTTGGCGCCTAACGCTGGAAAAATGTCTGCATGAGCTAATGGAAAGTATTTTTAGGTGAGTGCAAGTCTTATCTTTCCGCATGCATGTTTTTGAGGACAAAGGAGGTATGGCACTGAGCTGGTCCACGTAAAAACTAAAAAGCATCTCTTCTATCAGTCGGCTCTTTCAGGAGAAGCGTCTGAACTTCATAAGTTTCTGGAAGGCCTGCTTAAACTCGTCGTTGAAGGCGGTGTAGATCACCGGGTTGATCAGCGAATTGAGGTATCCCAGCCAGGTAAAGACGTCAAAAAGCACGGGGTGGGACCAGCACTCTAAGCAAATGGCGGTGACCAGCGTGAACACGAAGAACGGCAGCCAGCAGACGATGAAAGCTCCCAGGATGATGCCCAGAGTCTTGGTGGCTTTCCTCTCTCGTGCCGCGCACAAGCGCTTCCTCTCCAGCACGCTGTCCGCCAGCTTCACCTTCACGCTGTTCACGAAGAGCGGCGACCCCCCGCCGCCTTCGGCCTTCCCCGCGCCGGAGGAATGCAGGTGCGCCTCCTGGTTGGTGGTCGAATTGAGGGAACAGAGAGACGAGCCTGCCGAGGTCTGAATGAGCTGCGCCGTGGTGAAGCGTTTCCCGGACGACGTCGGCATCTTAAAGATGCGGGAGCGGGCGGCGACGTAAATCCGCCCGTAGAGGATGACGAGGAGCACCGTGGGGACGTAGAAGGCTCCAAAAGTGGAGTAGAGGGTGTACGAGATCTGATCCGTGTTCACCATACACTCCGTCAGCTCCTCGTGGGCTTTGGCCTGCCGCCAGAAGAGCGGAGGCATGGAAATGGATATGGAGATCACCCACACCACGGCGACCATCACCGCCGCCCGCCGCATGGTGCGCCGCTTGGAGTACTCCAGCGCGTCCGTGATGGCCCAGTAGCGGTCCAGTGCGATGACGCACAAGTGGAGGATGGACGCCGTGCAGAAGGTGATGTCGGACGACAGCCAGATGTCGCAGACAATCTGCCCCAGCGACCAGGTCTTGCTCACGGTGTACAGGATGCTGATGGGCATCACCAAAATGGACACCAGCAGGTCGGTGACCGCCAGCGAGCCGATCAGGAAGTTGGCGGGCGTGTGCAGCTTCCTGGTGAGGAAGATGGTGGCGATGACAAAGGCGTTGGACAGCACCGTGGCCAAGGTGACCACGCTCAGGAGCGCCGACAGAGATATCTGGAGGCCCAGGAGCGTGGCGCCGCTCCAGTAGGGAGTCGCCGTCGGATCGGGACTGTCTGTGAAGTTGCCGGTGAAGTAGTCCAGGGAGATGTTGTCCATCTCCATCTTTTTTTGGTGATCCTCTTCACTGAAGCACGCCCAGGAGCCACGCCTCGGAGACAGCTGGGGCGTTATTCCCCTTCAGTCCCCATGCCGTCTTCATAACAACCATAATCCCATCATTCGGGCTCCCAGCTAATGGCGCTGTAACCGAAGCCGACTTATTTCTCCAATGCAGTGTTCAAGCATCGATCGGCCCCCGGCTCGTGCGGAGAGATGAATTCTAATTTGTATTCAGCTTATGTCAGACGGGCACTTTTGTTCTTCTTTCTCTCCACTCCTATTATCTCATCTCCAAGCAGCCGGGCGGCAAACAACCCCTCGACACCAAACCTTCCTATCTATCAACGCTTTAATGGGCTCAGCCGTGCCTTATTGGAAGGCGACGATGACGAGGGCAGATATAAGGGTCCGCTGGGCGTCTGTGTGATATCTCTTCTGGGAGTCCACGTGGGGACCGTCACGGTGATGGAATCCAACACGGAGGACGGTCAAAGCTCGGGCCATCCTTCTTGGGGATGAATCTCCTGCACAGACAAGAGAAACATCATTTTTCACTGAATCACTTTCTTATTCTCCACACACAAACAAAAGAAAAACATCACATGACCAACGTGGACCTGTACACATGTAGCTTTGTGACTCAACACCCACACACACCTATTCCTTTATTTACACCCTGCACATTTGGTGCATGCTCATTTGCAACTGACAAAAGTAGAGTTTCGGGATACGGGCTGTTTCTTGGCTAATTTCTAGTCATTGCGTTACGTGTCTCCCCACCGCCGGACTATAAGCCGAAACTTTTTTTTTTTTACAAAGTTTTCAACTCTGCATCTTATACAAAGGCTTTTCTTCGGTAATGGCTAAATTATGGCAAAGAAATCAAACAATGTACTAATGATCCACTTAAAAAACTGTTCAAACTCAAAGTGTATAATATAGTTGGTTATAGTTTGCTTTGTACATAATTTTATCTGTTTGCAAATGCACCAAATCGTTGAATTTTAATATTTTTGATTAAATAAATAAAAGGTTTGTATGTTCTCCATATTCAACATTATGTATTATTCTAACTGATCTTTTTTGTAACACCGTTAGTGAATGAAGCGCACATTGGTAGTTGTTCCCCCATATTTCTACACAATAACTGAGATATGGTAACACTAGTGAGCAGTAGAGAATATGGAGTGATTTTTGGTCTAGAACAGTGGTTCTTAACCTGGGTTCGATCAAACCCTAGGGGTTCGGCGGAGCCTGCGCCGCAGAGGTCAAGACACACCCAACTCATCGTGTAAATAAAAACTTCTCCCTATCGACGTATTATGGATACCCCCAAACAATGTTCCCTCTAATTTTCCATCTGATTTGCAGGTGTGTAATTTGTTGTGTTGGTTTTGTTCTTTGAACAAGGTGATGTTCATGCACGGTTCATTTTGTGCACCAGTAAAAAAACATAAGTTTGTCTTGAATTTGAAATGTTTTTTTGTTTTTTTTTCACTAAAGAAGGGTTCGGTGAATGTGCATATGAAATTGGTGGGGTTCCGTACCTCCAATAAGGTTAAGAACCACTGGTCTAGAACATGTTTTGCTTTATTCATCATTGACGTGTTTCTTGCTACTTTATTTTGTATATTTTTTTACATGAGTTTTCCAGTTCCTTTTATCATCTATTATTACACCCAAAAATGTGTCTTCTTTTACCCTTTCAATATCTACTCCGTCTATTTGTATTTGTGTTTGACTTTCCCTTCTACTGTTACCAGTTAGCATTATTTTAGTTTTTTCTGAGATTCAAAGATAGTCTGTTTTTGTCAAACCATCTTTTTAATTTGTTCATGTCTTCTGTTATTATTGCTATTAGCTTCTGTGTGTTCTCTCCTGAACAAAAACGCAGTTGTATCATCCGCATATAATACTAACTTCAAGTCCTTTGTAACTTTACAAATGTTGTTTGTATAAAGATTGAACAATTTTGGTCCTAGTATTGATCCTTGAGGTACGCCACAAGATATTTTCAGGTCTGTAAACGTGTGTTCGCCCATCTTCACGTATTTGCTTCCTGTTGGTTAAGTAGCTTCTTACCCAGTTCAAGACTTATCCTCTAATTCAATACCGTTCTAATTTGTTCATTAGGATAACATGATTGATTGTGTCAAATGCTTTTGTTAAGTCCATGCATTTTTTTTGTTATCTATTGCATTGGTGATATCTTCCGTTATTTCGACTAATGCCATTTATGTTGAAATGTTGGCTCTGCATCCGTATTGGTTGTCTGTGAATGTTGGATTTTTATTTTCTGAATTTTCCAATCCGTTTTTAAACAGTTTTTCAGTAATTTTATAAAATTGTGGAAGTAGAGAAACAGGTCTGTTGCTTGTAAACTGGTGTCTGTCTCCAGTTTACAAACAAGAAAACAGGAGACTTTAAATCAAATCGTTTTTAAGATACGGCTTGTCCATGGCGCTATAGCCCGCCTATCTAGAGGTTGGGCTGCACTGTCTCTGTTTATGGAATAAGCTTCAGTCCATTTTTTTCGTGTGGGGAAAACATCTGGTTATGAATACGTGTTGGAAATGCAATGGAGCCCAAAATGAAAACATTGCGACCATTGAAAGGGATTTACTTATTTTTACACTTAACAAGAAATGTTAAATAATGGCCTTTGGAATTGGAGTAACTGCATTTTTAAAAATGTACATATTAGTACTGTATTTTCCAGTTCATATGGTGCACTGGTGCATAAGGCGTACTGTCGAGGAGCACGTCTGTTCAGGTGTATTTTCATACAAAAGGCGCACCGGATTATGAAGTGCATTAAAGGTCTACTGAAACCCACTACTACCGACCACGCAGTCTGATAGTTTATATATCAATGATGAAATGTTAACATTGCAACACATGCCAATACGGCCGGGTTAACTTATAAAGTGCAATTTTAAATTTCCCGGGGAACTTCCGGTTGAAAACGTCTATGTATGATGACGTTTGCGAGTGACGTCAATGGTTGAAACGGAAGTATTCGGACACATTGTATTCCAATACAAACTGCTCTGTTTTCATCGCAAAATTCCACAGTATTCTGGACATCTGTGTTGGTGAATCTTTTGCAATTTGTTTAATGAAATATGGAGACTGCAAAGAAGAAAGCTGTAGGTGGGATCGGTGTATTAGCGGCTGGCTGCAGCAACACAACCAGGAGGACTTTGACTTGGATAGCAGACGCGCTATCCGACGCTAGCCGCCGACCACATCGATAATCGGGTGAAGTCCTTCGTCGCGCCGTCGATCGCTGGAACGCAGGTGAGCACGGGTGTTGATGAGCAGATGAGGGCTGGCGTAGGTGGAGCGCTAATGTTTTTATCATAGCTCTGATGAGGTCCCGCAGCTAAGTTAGCTTCAATGGTGTCGTTAGCAACAGCATTGCTAGGCTTCGACAGGCGGTACAGCATTAACCGTGTAGTTACAGGTCCAGTGTTTGGTTCGGTGTCTCCTGATAGTAGTATTGTTGATCTTCTGTCTATCCTTCCAGTCAGGGGCTTATTTCTGTTTCTATCTGCATTCAAGCACGATGCTATCACGTTAGCTCCGTAGCTAAAGTGCTTCACCGATGTATTGTCGTGGAGATAAAAGTCAAAAGTGACAGTCCATTTCGCGTTCTCGACTCTCATTTTCAAGAGGATATAGTATCCGAGGTGGTTTAAAATACAAATCCGTGATCCACAATAGAAAAAGGAGAAAGTGTGGAATCCAATGAGCCCTTTTACCTAAGTTACGGTCAGAGCGAAAAAAGATACGTCCTGCACTGCACTCTAGTCCTTCACTCTCACGTTCCTCATCCACAAATCTTTCATCCTCGCTCAAATTAATGGGGTAATCGTCGCTTTCTCAGTCCGAATCGCTCTCGCTGCTGGTGTAAACAATGGGGAAATGTGAGGAGCCCTTCAACCTGCGACGTCACGCTACTTCCGGTACAGGCAAGGCTTTTTTTATCAGCGACCAAAAGTTGTGAACTTTATCGTCGATGTTCTCTACTAAATCCTTTCAGTAAAAATATGGCAATATCGCGAAATGATCAAGTATGACACATAGAATGGATCTGCTATCCCCGTTTAAATAAAAAAATGTCATTTCAGTAGGCCTTTAAGAAGTCATATTATGATGTTTTTTTCTACATTTAAAACACTTCCTTGTGGTCTACATAACATGTAATGGTGGTTCTTTGGTCACAAGTTTATATAGATTATGTTTTAAAGACCGTCTTCAAGACGCTTTTTGACTGTCTCTTCAGGATGCGCCATTTTGTGGGCGGTCTTATTTACGTGCCTCCACTTCAACAGCGTCTTCTCCCCGTCATCTTTGTTGTACTGGTAGTTTTTAACTCGTCTTCTACGGACAGATATAAGTTATAAGTTTAGTTCAATTCAGTTCAGTTTTAGTTTATTTCTAACATGCATACGATACAATGTAATGCATCACACAATTCTAGTTGTTTCATTACAGCACGTTCGAAAAGGAGTAGGAAGAAGCAGAGCTTCTTTACGATACTTTACATTAAAAATGGCAACAGATGAGAATGAATGCCCCACAACAAGAGGATGGAGAAAAAGAAGGAGCTTATTGACTATGGCGCGGACTAGAATGGTGGGGGCGCGCATATTTTCGGGACTTATGCAGATCCCAAATACACATCAGCAGGTACCAATAAGTAAGAAAACTTGGCTTTGCATAATGTAGCGAAACAAAACGCCAGATAATATGTCTCCTAATAGGTGCCATTTTGGGGTCCTTATACACACACACACCATAATAATACCCGTATGTTGAAGCACTGTACGTCTGACTATGGTAGCCGCAATGCGCCGACAAGTTGTAACTTACCAAAGTCGCATTAAAACATTTTGACAGATTTGTGGGAGTAATGTGTAATGTTCTATATTCTCAATTAGAGATGTCCGATAATATCGGACTGCCGATATTATCGGCTGATAAATGCTTTAAAATGTAATATGGGAAATTATAGGTATCGGTTTCAAAATTATCGGTATCGGTTTCAAAAAGTAAAATGTATGACTTTTTAAATCGCCGCTGTGTACACGGACGTAGGGAGAAGTACAGAGCGCCAATAAACCTTTAAGGCACTGCCTTTGCGTGCCGGTCCAATCACATAATATCTACGGCTTTTCACACACACAAGTGAATGCAAGGCATTCTTGGTCAACAGCCATACAGGTCACACTGATGGTAGCCGTATAAACAACTTTAACACTGTTACAAATATGTGCCACACTATGAACCCACACCAAACAAGAATGACAAACACAATTCGGGAGAACATCCGCACCGTAACACAACATAAACACAACAGAACAAATACCCAGAACCCCTTGCAGCACTAACTCTTCCGGGACGCTACAATATACACCCCCTGCTACCTCATACCTCCCCCCAACCCCCCCTCAACCTCCTCATTATCTCTCAGGGAGAGCATGTCCCAAATTCCAAGCTGCTGTTTTGAGGCATGTTAAAAAAAATAATGCACTTTGTGACTTCAATAATAAATATGGCAGTGCCATGTTGCCATTTTTTTTCCATAACTTGAGTTGATTTATTTTGGAAAACCTTGTTACATTGTTTAATGCATCCAGCGGTGCATCACAACAAAATTAGGCATAATAATGTGTTAATTCCACAACTGTATATATCGGTATCGGTTGATATCGGATTCGGTAATTAAAAGTTGGACAATATCGGAATGTCGGATATCAGCAAAAAAGCCATTATCGGACATGTCTATTCTCAATGAAATATCAACATTCTGGTGTTGCTTGCTTGCGGGTACTTGCTAGCATCATTGATTGAACAGGCGTCAACATACAGTCCACACGTATCTCTTATGTGTCACTGCTATCTACTGTTCAGACTTAATACACCATGTACAAAATACAATTGCTTTGAGGTCAGTAAGCACAACTAGCATTAAGGTGCACTGTTGATTTTTGAGAAAATAAAAGGATTTTAAGTGCGTCTTACAGTCCGAAAAATAAGGTAACGACTTTGTTTGATACTTTTTAGAATGAATTGTCTTGACATTTGAGAAGCTTCCCAGAACGTTGTCGACCGATAAGATGACGCGTTTACAGATCCGTCAAGCAAAGAGCTTATCTCCTCTGGTCTGGTTTACAAGACAATGAGATAATGAGACTCGTAATGAATGGAGGAGAGGAAAAGATTTCCAATCAAGAACAGGCCCTGCCCTAAATTGGGCTGCACACTGTTTGTGCGGAATATATTAGATCCTCCATCTGGCTTCGAAAATTTAATGAAAGAAGGCAGAGCCCCAACCAGCAAGTTCCTACAACTACCAGGCAGAAGTAAAGCAGATAATAAGACATATACTCTAAATCAGACTCCATTCATAAATAATATCTACTTCACTCCTCTACTCAGACTTGGCCCAAATCCCACATACAATGTACAGATATGTGTTTGTGCAGCATGGGGTCAACCTCCATACAACCCTCTGACCCCGGCGGGACCTGCAAACACATTACGGCCCCCTGCTGGTAGGAAGCTAATTGAATCAACTCAGGAGAGAGCGTCTGTCAGCGCTTGTCTGCCGTTTACTCAACCCAGCACTCAACGCTTGCCGGGTAAGGATGTAAAAGTGTGTGTGTGCATGTGTGTGTGTGTGTGTGTGCGTGGGTGTGTTCGTGTTTGTGTGTGTGTGGGGGGCTTGTGTGTGTGTGCAGGCAGTGAACGTCGAAAGGGAAGACAATTGATACTGACGTTTGGACAAACGGATGAGGACTTAATGCGAGTCAAGGGACCCTTTGCGGATGAACAATTAGGTAATTGCTAACAATTCCCAATAGGTGTGTCATCATTTAAAACCGAGGCAATAAGTCAAAGATCCTCCTCTCTGCTCTGTCAATGGAGGCACAGCAAAAATGCTCGTCAAGGATCCTCTATATGTGTTCTGCTGTCATTCAGTGTTGACATCAGTACAAACCGCATGTCAAAGATCCTCACTGCTGTTGTTTTTTTCAAGACTGACTGCAAAAATAGATCCTCTTTATGATAGGAGTGTACTGCTCTTTTTTTAAAGACCTATTTCAAAAGGTTAGTCAAAGATCCTCTAATTGAGAGGAGCACAACATGTTGTTTTAAGGACCTAATGGAAAAATACTAGTCCAAGATCCTCTTTATGACAGGGGTGAACTGCCGTGTTTTTTAAAGACCAACTGCAAAAAAACGCTAGTCCAAGATTCTCTCTATGGTGGATACACAGTGTTGTTTTTTGAAGGACATATTGAAAATGTTTTATACAAAGATCCTCTACATACCAGGAGCACGCTGCTTTTTTTTAGGGACCTACTACAAAAATGCTAGTCAAATATCCTCTAATTGAGAGTAGCGCAATTTGTTGTTTTAAGGACCTAATGGAAAAATGCTAGTCCAAGATCCTCTTTATGACAGGGGTGAACTGCCGTGTTTTTTAAAGACCAACTGCTAAAAAAAAACCGCTAGTCAACGTTTCTCTATATGGTGGATACACACTGCTGTTTTTTGAAGGACATATTGAAAAAAATGTATACAAAGATCCTGTGAGGAACTCGCATGGCTGCCGTTTGTGTGTCCCCAAGATGCAAGAACCAGGAGGAGGATGAGCAGGTAAGATGATTTTAATGAACATAAACAGAAAATAAAGCAGTCTTGCATAAATGTTCCAAACATAGAGAAAACATAAATAGACATATGCTGATTGGCAACAGGTGTGGACCGGCTGCCAATCAACGGCAGGTGAGGAGAAAACAGTGCTCAGCGGAACAAACAGGAAATATAACAAAATAAGAGCACTGACAGGAAGTAATACAAAAACCAGGAAACAAACTGAAATGAAGTGACCGATCGTCACAGATCCTCTACATACCAAGAGCACACTGCTGTTTTTTTTTAGGGACTACTACAAAAATGATAGTCATATATCCTCTAGTTGAGAGGAGAGCAACATGTTGTTTTAAGGACCTAATGGAAAAATGCTAGTCCAAGATCCTCTTCATGACAGGGGTGAACTGCCGTGTTTTTTAAAGACCAACTGCAAAAAACGCTAGTCCAAGATGCTCTATATGGTGGATACACACTGCTGTTTTTTAAAAGGACATATTGAAAAAATGTTATACAAAGATCCTCTTACATACCAGGAGCACACTGCTGCTGTTTTTTTTAGGGACTACTACAAAAATAATAGTCAAATATCCTCTAATTGAGAGGAGAGCAATATGTTGTTTTAAGGACCTAATGGAAAAATGCTAGTCCAAGATCCTCTTCATGACAGGGGTGAACTGCCGTGTTTTTTAAAGACCAACTGCAAAAAACGGTAGTCCAAGATGCTCTATATATGGTGGATACACACTGCTATTTTTTAAAGGACATATTGAAAAAATGTTATACAAAGATCCTCTACATCAGTGGTCCCCAACCACCGGGCCGCGGCCCAGTACCGGTCCGTGGATCGATTGGTACCAGGCCGCACAAGAAATAAAACATAAATAAAATTTAAAAAATTAAAAAATACATTATTTTTTATTTTATTTTTTATTAAATCAACATAAAAAACTCAAGATACACTTACAATTAGTGCACCAACCCAAAAAAAACTCCCCTCCCCCATTTACACTCATTCACACTCAATCGCACAAAAGGGTTGTTTCTTTCTGTTATTGATATTTCTGGTTCCTACATTATATATCAATATAGAGAGGAGTGCAACATGTTGTTTTAAGGACCTAATGCAAAAATGCTAGTCCAAGATCCTCTTCATGACAGGGGTGAACTGCCGTGTTTTTTAAAGACCAACTGCAAAAAACGCTAGTCCAAGATGCTCTATATGGTGGATACACACTGCTGTTTTTTAAAATGACATATTGAAAAAATGTTATACAAAGATCCTCTTACATACCAGGAGCACACTGCTGCTGTTTTTTTTAGGGACTACTACAAAAATAATAGTCAAATATCCTCTAATTGAGAGGAGAGCAATATGTTGTTTTAAGGACCTAATGGAAAAATGCTAGTCCAAGATCCTCTACATGACAGGGGTGAACTGCCATGTTTTTTAAAGACCAACTGCAAAAAACGCTAGTCCAAGATGCTCTATATGGTGGATACACACTGCTGTTTTTTTAAAGGACATATTGAAAAAATGTTATACAAAGATCCTCTTACATACCAGGAGCACACTGCTGCTGTTTTTTTTAGGGACTACTACAAAAATAATAGTCAAATATCCTCTAATTGAGAGGAGAGCAATATGTTGTTTTAAGGACCTAACGGAAAAATGCTAGTCCAAGATCCTCTACATGACAGGGGTGAACTGCCGTGTTTTTTAAAGACCAACTGCAAAAAACGCTAGTCCAAGATGCTCTATATGGTGGATACACACTGCTATTTTTTTAAAGGACATATTGAAAAAATGTTATTCAAAGATCCTCTACATACCAGGAGCACACTGCTGTTTTTTTTAGGGACTACTACAAAAATGATAGTCATATATCCTCTAATTGAGATGAGAGCAATATGTTGTTTTAAGGACCTAATGGAAAAATGCTAGTCCAAGATCCTCTTCATGACAGGGGTGAACTGCCGTGTTTTTTAAAGACCAACTGCAAAAAACGCTAGTCCAAGATGCTCTATATGGTGGATACACACTGCTGTTTTTTTAAAGGACATATTGAAAAAATGTTATACAAAGATCCTCTTACATACCAGGAGCACACTGCTGCTGTTTTTTTTTAGGGACTACTACAAAAATAATAGTCAAATATCCTCTAATTGAGAGGAGAGCAACATGTTGTTTTAAGGACCTAATGGAAAAATGCTAGTCCAAGATTCTCTTCATGACAGGGGTGAACTGCCATGTTTTTTAAAGACCAACTGCAAAAAACGCTAGTCCAAGATGCTCTATATGGTGGATACACACTGCTATTTTTTTAAAGGACATATTGAAAACATTTTATTCAAAGATCCTCTACATACCAGGAGCACACTGCTGTTTTTTTAGGGACTACTACAAAAATGATAGTCATATATCCTCTAATTGAGATGAGAGCAATATGTTGTTTTAAGGACCTAATGGAAAAATGCTAGTCCAAGATCCTCTTCATGACAGTGGTGAACTGCCGTGTTTTTTAAAGACCAACTGCAAAAAACGCTAGTCCAAGATGCTCTATATATGGTGGATACACACTGCTATTTTTTTAAAGGACATATTGAAAAAATGTTATACAAAGATCCTCTACATCAGTGGTCCCCAACCACCGGGCCGCGGCCCAGTAACGGTCCGTGGATCGATTGGTACCAGACCGCACAAGAAATAAAACATAAATAAAATTTAAAAAATTAAAAAATACATTATATTTTATTTCATTTTTTATTAAATCAACATAAAAAACTCAAGATACACTTACAATTAGTGCACCAACCCAAAAAAAACTCCCCTCCCCCATTTACACTCATTCACACTCAATCGCACAAAAGGGTTGTTTCTTTCTGTTATTAATATTTCTGGTTCCTACATTATATATCAATATAGAGAGGAGTGCAACATGTTGTTTTAAGGACCTAATGGAAAAATGCTAGTCCAAGATCCTCTTCATGACAGGGGTGAACTGCCGTGTTTTTTAAAGACCAACTGCAAAAAACGCTAGTCCAAGATGCTCTATATGGTGGATACACACTGCTGTTTTTTTAAAGGACATATTGAAAAAAAATTATACAAAGATCCTCTACGTAACAGGAGCGCACTGCTGTTTTTTTAGGGACCTACTGCAAAAATGCTAGTCAAAGATCCTCTAATTCATCTTTGAAAAATTAATCCTCCCAATCGCGCCACACCGTCCCCTAATTAAATCAACATAAAAAACACAAAATACACTTAAAATTAGTGCACCAACCAAAAAACCTCCCTCCCCCATTCACACTCATTCGCACAAAACGGTTATTTCTTTCTGTTAATAATATTTCTGGTTCCTACATTATATATCAATATAGATCAATACAGTCTGCATGGATACAATCCGTAAGCACACATGATTGTATTTTTTTATGACAAAAAAAAAAATAAATAAATACATTTTGAGACACTTGTGATTTAGGGCTATATAAATAAACATTGATTGATTGATTGATTGAAATAAAAAATTCTGGTCAAAGATCCTCTATATAACAGGAGTACACTTCTCTTCTTTTACAGCCTTATTGCAAAAATTCAAGTCAAAGATCCTGTATATTACAGGAGCGCACTGCTGTTTTTTGAAGGACTTACTACAAACATTCTAGTCAAAGATTCTCTATTGTACATTGTAGTTTTTTTAAGAACCTAATACAAAAATTCTAGTAAAATATCCTCTATATCACAGGAGTGCACTGCTATTTTTTTTAAGAAGTACTACAAAAAATGCGTGTCAAATATGACAGGAGCGCATTGCTGTTTTTAAAAGACCTACTACAAAAATTCTAGTCAAAGATCCTCTATATAACAGGAGTACACTGCTCTTCTTTTAAAGCCCACCTGCAAAGATTTAGTCAAATATCCTTTATATGACAGGAGTGCACTGGTGGTTTTTTAAGGACCCTCTACAAAAACTTTTTCTTTTTTTTTTTTAGATGTACTGCAAATATACTTGTCAAAGTTCCTCCACTGTGCACTTGCAGTACAAAGGTGCAAGTCAGAGATCCTATATATCAGTGGTCCCCAACCACCGGGCCGCACAAAAAATAAAATTTTTTAATTTTTAATTTTTATTTTTTTAATTCAATCAACATAAAAAACACAATATATACATTATATATCAATATGGATCAATACAGTATGCAGGGATACAGTCCGTAAGCACACATGATTGTATTTCTAAATGAAAAAAAAAAAAAATTAAAATTAAAAAAATAAATACCCCCTATATATGACAGGAGCGCAGTGTTAAGACAGTAGCAATCTTCAGCGCGTTAAGTAAATATAAATGGCGTGACGATTAAAATTAGGCGCATAAATATCCAGTGCTAGCAATCCAGATGCAATAAAAATCATGTTGCTAATGTCAAAACATTAAAAGTAACAGGGGTTAACTTCTTTTTACACTTGTATAACAAAAACGCAAACTGGTGCGATGAATGAAGCACATCTTTCTTCAGTGAGTCGCCATTTAAAAATTGTTATGACAGTGTAAAAATGTCACAGTTGATAAAGGATTTTTTGGGGATGTGGACAGTTTATTTCACTTTAAAAGTGACCTACATGATGAGCCAAAAAAGCTTTAGAAAACAAACAAAAATCACCTTCAATGTTCTTGCCAAATCCCTACTGGGCGAAGCATTGGAAGTGCACGTGAAACACTGCCAAGTAGCTGCAGGAATAAAGGTTATGCAAAGTCACCATTTTTGTTTTTTGTTTTTTTGTTTGTTCTTTGTTTTTTACGCGCAAGCCGAGCGTCGGAGCGTGGCTTTACGAGCCGGAGTCACCAGATGTCCACCTTTAACACTTCATTTGGGGCAAGTGTCGCGACACAAAATAACATTAATTATGGTGTTTTGTCCAGAAAAGCTAAATAATAAATGTGTGCGAGAATGAAAATATGAAATATAGATGAAGCCTTAAGATAACGTCACACGTGCGTGTGTGTGTGTGTGTGTAGCCTAAAGGTTAAACAAACAATTGGCGGTTAGCATATTTTCATCCCGATAAGCCTACAATGCAAAACAATGCTTGTAATCAATATTTCATTTAGAAGGGCATGAATTATTATTATTTTTTTAATGAGCCGGGGGGGGGACTTTTGGTACCCGTGATGTTTGCAGGTGCCCGGGAGCACTGAGAGTAGGTGTTCTTCTCGGGGTGCGTGGGTGTGCACATGCACGCACCATCTGCACCACCCTCCAACCGTCCTCCTACGCACACATGCAAATGCGAGTGCAAGAAAAAATACCTTTTTTTTCTCCCTCTTTTATTGTTATTTTTTTCCACACTTAGAAGGCTCTAATGTGTAGTTGGTGCCAACCCAAACATGGGACTAGGGTTGTATGGCATACCGGTGCTAAGAAAGTACCGCGGTACTAATGAATTAAAAAATGGTACGATACTGCCTTTAAAAAATACCAGTATTTATTTTCATCTGCATAAATTGCTGGTAATATATGCCGAGGTGCATGTTGAGTTTGTCAACACGCACACAGATTATTACCGCGGGTACACAAAGCGCATTAACAAATGATAAAGGTGAAGCTATAAACACTGAAAGCAGTGATGGCAAAGGTGATGGCAATTCTGAGGGCCCACAGCTCGCTAGGGCCCACACATAGCACCCAGTAGCCTCTATGACAAAATGATTTATGCATACACTAAACCAGGGGTCACCAACCTTTTTGAAACCAAGGGCTACTTCTTGGGTACTGATTAATGCGAAGGGCTACCAGTTTGATACACACTTAAATAAATTGCCAGAAGTAGCCAATTTGCTCAATTTACCTTTAACTCTGTTATTATGAATAGTTAATGATATTTATCTTTGTGGAAACACTGATCATCTTAATGATTTCTCACAATAAATATATATAGAAACAGATAAATATCAATACGCAACACTTTATTTTTATATTTTCTCTAAGTGCACATTTTTCAAATTGAACATTTTCAAATGATCACTTCTAAGACAGTCTTGTGAAATCACAATATCCCATTTTAACTAGCTAGCCACCAACATTTTTTAACAAATCATGAATTACTTTGCACCATGTTTGTACAAATAATAACTCATGTAAAATACAAAAGTAAACTCTCCAATTTTTAAATCATGTCACACTTTGAACTGGACACCAAATCTGTTATCTGTTTCTTTGTCAGTTAGTGGGAAGCCTGGCATTGCATGCTGTTAACTAGTGTGTTGTACTCTGGTGTGTAACTTGACACTGCAACTCTGAGTGAGTCTTGCAGATGTGCATCAGTGAGGCGTGTTCTGTGTTTGAAAGGTTTTGTACAAAGAGTATGAATATGGGGGCCTGAAACTTCTCAACCTTGAAGCTATGTGTCTGTCTTTAAAAGCATCAATTGTTCCAAAGATGTATTTAAACATTGAGTGGTACACAAATGTCCTGTTGGACAAAAAACATGTACTGTATCTAAAGAAATTGCATCCTTTTTTACAAGTGATCCCCTCCCAGAGAGTCTGCTGGGAAACATGGCGGGGTTCATAAAGGAAACAATCCACTCATAGTGGTGTTTTCAATTTTATGTGCCAGAAAAAAGAGACGATATTTTGCAGCAGTTAATATGGATGAACTCTAATATTGTAATAGATGGAAAGCCTTTCTTTTGGAAAAATATGTTTGAAAGAGGAATCATTTTTGTCAATGATATTATCAATGAGAATGGTAAAATTATGAAGTATGATGAATTTAGAGCTATGTATGGTGATGCTTGCTCAAGCTTTTCATTTTATCAACTAACTGGAGTAATTGGGAAAAGATGGAAACAAATAATTAATTATGGAACTACTAAATTATTAGTTTGTAAACCTCTAATAAGAAATTCTAGTTGGCAAAAAGGAACTAAAATAAATAGAAAAATATATAATTTTTATTTGATAAAGACATTTTTGAAGGCTGCCTCATACAACACAAATGGAAAATGGGAGGACTTTTTTGACTGCCCGTTGCCATGGGATGCCATATTCAAACTAATCTATAAAACCACTATCATCCATCCATCCATTTTCTACCGCTTGTCCCTTTTGGGGTCGCGGGGGGCGCTGAAACCTATCTCAGCTACAATCGGGTGGACAAGTCGCCACCTCATCGCAGGGCCAACACAGATAGACAGACAACATTCACACTCACTTTCACACACTAGGGCCAATTTAGTGTTGCCAATCAACCTATCCCCAGGTGCATGTCTTTGGAGGTGGGAGGAAGCCGGAGTACCCGGAGGGAACCCACGCAGTCACGGGGACAACATGCAAACTCCACACAGAAAGATCCCGAGGCCGGGATTGAACACACGACTACTCAGGACCTTCGTATTGTGAGGCAGACGCACTAACCCCTCTGCCACCGTGCTGCCCGATCGATGTGCAAAATCGTTATTTTCAAATTAAAATTATTTATAACTTCTTACCCACAGGCAAAATGTTCAAATTATGGAATATGACAGAGTCAGATGATTGCCGATTTTGTTGTCAGGAGCCTGAATCGATCCTGCATTTGTTTTGGTATTGTCATATTGTGTCTTTGTTTTGGGTGGAAGTTGAAAAAATGTGTTTAAGGATTGGTTTGTTTATGAAGCTTAATGTGGTTTCTGTTATTTTAGGAGAGTTCATTGACAATCATGATTTAGTCAATTTAATTATAGTACTCTGTAAAAATTTTATTTTGAACGCCAAAACAGATATTCACTTAGTATTACTTTGTTTAAAACATTTATTCAGTATTTTCTAACTTTAGAAAGTTACATGGTTGAAAACGATAATGATGCCAAAAAACATTTAAAAAAGATGAGAAGTCCTCAAAGGCTTATTTTGAAAGTATAATTATGTTTATAGATTATATGATATCTGTTGTTGTGTTTCCTAATTTGAGTGACCTGGACATAATCTGGACTGTACATAAATGCTTATTTTGAAAATGTAATTTTGTTTATAAATTATATGCAATCTGTTGTGTTCCCTAATTTTTTTCTGTGTACATGAATGAAGGTGTGTGTTGCTGAGTCCGACTTGGACATTATCTGGACTGGGCCTGGTTTAAAAAAACCTTTAAACAAATCTAATTTCATTGACAACCTGGTCTGTTGAAGATAAGGCCATTTTTTAAAAAATAAAATAAAATAAGATAAATAAATAAAAAACGTTTTCTTGGATAAAAAAGAAAGTAAAACAATATAAAAATAATTACATAAAAAATAGTAATTAATGAAAATGTTAGTGGACCAGCAGCCTATACAATCATGTGTGCTTCAGGGACTGTGTCCCTTGCAGATGTGTTGTCTATGTTGTGGGAACCAGAATATTGGTAGCAGAAAGAAATAACTCCTTTTGTGTGAGTGGATGAGTGTGCATGGGGGAGGTTGTTTGGGTTGATGCACTGATTGAAAGTGTATCTTGTGTTTTTTCTATATAGATGTAATTTAAAAAATAAAATAAAATAAAAAAATATATATATATATATTTTTTTTTTTTTTTTTTTTTTTAGAACAGGCCCGCGGGCGACTCATCTGGTCCTTACGGGCGACCTGGTGCCCGCGGGCACCGCGTTGGTGACCCCTGCACTAAACTAATATATATTTATACGAATGAAACTGAATTAAAACAAAGATATAAACATGTCATAAAATATTCTAAATGTTTTATTTCATTACCACCCTTGGCCCGTTCTGAAAAAATGGTTTGGTCCACACTAGTATTGTCCCGATACCGGAACTAAAATTATTTCGATACTTTTCAGTACTTTTTGATACTTTTCTAAATAAAGGGGACCACAAAAAATTGCATTATTGACTTTATTTTAGCAACAAATCTTAAAGTACATTAAACATATGTTTCTTATTACATGTTATCCTTAAATAAAATAGTGAACATACAAGACAACTTGTCTTTTAGTAGTAAGTAACCAAACAAAGGCTCCTAATTAGTCTGCTGACATATGCAGTAACATATTGTGTCATTTATCATTTTATTATTTTGTCAAAATTATTAAGAACAAGTGGTAGAAAATGAATTATTAATCTACTTGTTCATTTACTGTTAATATCTGCTTACTTTCTCTTCTAACATGTTCTATCTACACTTCTGTTAAAATGTAATAATCACTTATTATTCTGTTGATTGGATGCTTTACATTAATTTTGGATGATACCACAAATTTGGGTATCAATCTGATACCAAGTAGTTACAGGATCATACATTGGTCATATTCAAAGTCCTCATGTGTCCAGGGACATATTTCCTGAGTTTATATACATAATATACATTTAAATAAAACGAAAGTTGATGTTGTAATTAGAGATGTCCGATAATGGCTTTTTTGCCGATATCCGAAATTCCGATATTGTCCAACTCTTAATTACCGATTCCGATATCAACCGATACCGATATATACAGTCGTGGAATTAACACATTATTATGCCTAATTTTGTTGTGATGCCCCGCTGGATGCATTAAACAATGTAACAAGGTTTTCCAAAATAAATCAACTCAAGTTATGGGAAAAGAAAATGCCAACATGGCACTGCCATATTTATTATTGAAGTCACAAAGTGCATTATTTTTTTTAACATGCCTCAAAACAGCAGCTTGGAATTTGGGACATGCTCACCCTGAGAGAGCATGAGGATGTTGAGGTGGAGGAGGTAGGGGTGTATATTGTAGCATCCCGTAAGAGTTAGTGCTGCAAGGGGTTCTGAGTATTTGTTCTGTTGTGTTTATGTTGTGTTACGGTGCGGATGTTCTCCCGAAATGTGTTTGTCATTCTTGTTTGGTGTGGGTTGACAGTGTGGCGCATATTTGTAACAGTGTTAAAGTTGTTTATACGGCTACCCTCAGTGTGACCTGTACGGCTGTTGACCAAGTATGCTTTGCATTCACTTATGTGTGTGAAAAGCCGTAGATATTATGTGACTGGGCCGGCACGCAAAGACAGTGCCTTTAAGGTTTATTGGCGCTCTGTACTTCTCCCTAGGTCCAAGTACACAGCGGAGTTTTAAAAAGTCATACATTTAACTTTTTGAAACCGATACTGATAATTTCAAAACCGATACCCATAATTTCCGATATTACATTTTGAAGCATTTATCAGCCAATAATATGGGCAGTCCGATATTATCGGACATCTCTAGTTGTAATGCCAACAAATATCGACGTAACCATAGTAGTATCAACTCGATACGCTCCTGTACTTGGTATCAATACAGTGGATGTTAGGTGTAGATCCACCAATGGCGTTCGTTTACATTGTGACGCCGGTGAGCTACGGTGTGTAGTGAAGCATGCTTAGCTATTCCTCGTCCTGCAGGGATGATACTTGTGAGAAACTTACTTTATTTGTCGCCATGGAGATGAGGGTTAGGGATTTAGAAGTAGCTAAAACACTGCCGACTGCGGGTGGACTCAGCCGCTAACTAGCTAGCCATGTCTTAAAGCACCTCTTCCTGAGGGCGTTTCAGTGTTATAACTTCACCTTTATCTTTAGTTTTTAAGCCAAAATGCGTTCGTTCTCCCTTTTCTGTCTACACACTGTGTCTGCTTGTAAGTACTCTGTGATTGTGCGCTGCCGAACATGCTCCTCTGCTCGTAAAACCAACAATGACACGACGTGACGACGACGGTGGGGAAGGGGTGTGGTGGACCGGTACTTTTTAGAGGCGGTATAGTACCGAATATGATTCATTAGTATCGCGGTACTATACTGATACCGGTATACCGTACAACCCTCGTCCACACCAATGTTTCCTCAAAGATGTGTGCCTGCGCAATTGCGCGCTGCTCCCTTGACCTTCGCACATGGGAAATCTATGCAGCGCACAAAATCCAAATCCCACTTAAACTCTAAACAAAATGAACACATAACAAATTATTCTGTACCATTTTCAACAAGCGGTGACAAGAGATAAAACAATGACGACGTCAGCCGAGACGTTTTAAGGAGGAGGAGGAGGTGGTCTGCATCTACAATCATTTTAATGAGCAAAACTGAATAATGTCGGCCGTAACCACACCAAAACAACATCAGCGACAGAGTGACTATGTAGAAAAAAAAGGTCAATTTATGCCGTAATCACACCAAAACAAACACACTATATGTTGTACTCACACCACTGCTCTCTTTCATTTGCTTCAAAAGTCCCATACAATCATCTCAGTCAGCGATGCGTTCACGGGCACAAAAACAGTCAGACAAGTCTTCTGTGTTATGACACATTCAACTTCTACTCAGTAATTAATAATGATATATACCGTGTACATATTAATGTTATTATGAATAACTATTGAGTAACTTGATAATGACCTTTGTCAGATCGATGCTCACAATTGCTAATTATGAGCATCATTTACGTTATCATTATGTGTTCAATGGGGTCCTGTAAAATGTTATTAGTGGGACACTGAGTAGCCTAAATACAAAAATGTTAGCTGTCCAAAGATGGGTTGTTATTTGTTTTCATAGCAGTATAAAATACAAGACACCATAATAGCTGGCAACAACAAAGTAAAAAAAGACTATTTAGTGCTTTGGACAGTTTATACTGACTTGTGAATGGTTTAAAAATATGTGTTGTCTTAAAAAGTGAGGCTATCCACCTAGAGCAGGGGTCGGCAACCCAAAATGTTGAAAGAGCCACATTGGACCAAAAATACAAAAACAAATCTGTCTGGAGCCGCAACAAATTAGAAGCCATAATACAAACAGATAGTGTGTCATGAGATATACATTGAATTAAGATGACTTAAAGGAAACTAAATGAGCTCAAATATAGCTACAAATGAGGCATAATGATGCAATATGTACATACAGCTAGCCTAAATAGCATGTTAGCATCGATTAGCTTGCAGTCATGCAGTGACCAAATATGTCTGATTATCACTCCACACAAGTCAATAACATCAACAAAACTCACCTTTGTGTATTCACGCACAACGTTAAAAGTTTGGCGGACAAAATGAGACAGAAAAAGAAGTGGCATAAAACACGTCCTAGAAAGTCGGAGAAAGTTATACATTGTAAACAAACTAAGGTGAGTTCAAGGACCGCCAAAATTAGTAGGACAAAACGGCGCTCGCCAAATACTCGAATCAGTGAAGCATGTTTAATACAAACAGTCTGCTTTATAACAATTAGGGAGGTTTGTGTCATGTTTGTCCTCCTACAGTAACCATATTAAAACAAAAAATATATATTTTTTCCCCTCATCTTTTTCCATTTTTCATACATTTTTGAAAAAGCTTCAGAGAGCCACTAGGGCGGCGCTAAAGAGCCGCATGCGGCTCTAGAGCTGCGGGTTGCCGACCCCTGACCTAGAGCTAAGGTGCTAAAAAGCCCATTTGGATTTTGTCCAAGAATAGTTTAGTTGAGCATCAGTTTTTCCATGAAACATCACATTTACTGTTTACAATTTATAATGGTACAATAAACCTTTATGCTCTACTGCACCAGAATCAGCAGTGGCTGCTTCATCTGAGTTTCACCCCACAGCAAACATTCACTCTCAGCAGTCCAATGATGCCTTTGATGGTGAGTGAGTGATGTAGGCACTGCTTGGCTCTTTTAGTTTATTAGTGAACAGCTGCACCACTGGCAGTGACTAAGACATTATTCAACATCTTGGTTATTTCAATTATATAATAACAAAATATATGCTACATTTTTATAACTCAATCTAAACTTTAACTGAGATTAGATAAGCCGTGTTGTTGTTTTTGATAATTGTTTCATTAACGTACTCAATGTGCTCTTTGTTTTATACCTATATATAGGTATAGCTCGGTTAGTAGAGTGACCGTGCCAGCAACTTGAGGGTTCCAGGTTCGATCCCTGCTTCTGCCATCCTAGTCATTTCCGTTGTGTCCTTAGACAAGACACTTTACCCACATGCTCCCAGTGCCACCCACACTGGTTTAAATGTAACTTAGATATTGGGTTTAAAAATGTAAAAGCGCTTTGAGTCACTAGAGAAAAGCGCTATATAAAATATAATTTACTTCACTTCACATTTGAGTTAAATGTGTCGTGAATTGTTAACCGGAGACAGGATAACAGGAACCAGGAAACAGGGGACAGGATACCAGGATAACCGGGTACAGCAAACAATCCTCAAGCCCGGACTGGAGGGCGAGGCAGGCATAAATAGCAGCCAGCTGATTGACACCGAGTGTGGCCGGGCTGCCAATCAGCAGCGGGTGAGGGGAAACAGCGCTCAGGGAGACAAGCAGTAAATGGAACCAAAATAAGAGCACTGACAGGAAATAAACACGAAACCCAGGAAACACAACCCAACGTGAATGTGACAGATCGTCACAAAATGCTACACTTTTACTTGTGTTCTATTTCTTGCCAGGACACTTGTTCTTTTTTTTTTTTTTTTTTTTTTTTTTTTTTGCATATCAGTGCTTGGTTTTTAAATACAATAAAAAACCCTACCCACTAAACCTATTGGTTGAGTGGTTAATTGAACATGTATTTGCAATTTAACAGTTTATTATAACAGAATTATAAGACAAGTAATAATTAGGGATGCAACAGTATCAAATGTCACGGTAGGCTATCATCACGTTATTAAGGCAACGGTATGATATTATTGTCCAAAGAAAAGGCTAAAAAATGTTATGAAGTGGCAGGCATGTTTATAATAAACACACTTACTGTAATTGAAGACAAACATAATGCTAACATGTTCTAATCATATTTATTACTACAAACAAGTATTTTTAAGTGCAAATAAGTGTGCAGGAACATACACTGTTTCAAGCAAATATATTTAAAAAAACTTACAGTTGCGTGTCTGTAAAGTGAAAATGTAAACATCCAGTGTAAAACAATAATGTTCACGTTAGTGTTTTTCAACTTTTATTTTCTAAGAAGTAGTGTCCTTCACAGTGGACAAAAATGAAAAATGTATTAAAAATTGTACTTTTAATAATGTAATGATGTTTGGCTTGGCAGTTTACAAATATCTTTGCTGGATGACAGTTTATGAGGATGCGACTGGTCCTTTTGCCCGAGTGCAGCTGGACATGCTCCAGAACCCCCACGACATCGAGAGAGACAAACGGTGGAAACATAAATAGATGGATTGGGGATTTATTAAGTAGTCTTTTTTTTTATTATCATTTTTTTTTATTAATCAGTCAAACAAAGTAATACACAATATTACCATAATAATACAATTCCAATTCCAAAACCAAACCCGGCCCAGCAACATTCAGAATAGCAATCAACAGAGCAATTGAGAGGACACACACACATGACACAAAACAATCAAAAAGTCAAACAAAAATTAATAATATCAACAAAAGCATCAATATTAATAGGAATTCCAACAAAGCAGTGATTAGAAATCCCTTACTTACATTATCATCACAGCCATTTATAAAAAAAAAATAAAAACATTTAAAAAATGAACCATAGTGTCAGAGTGGCTTACACTTGCAACACATCTCATAAGCTTGACAACACATTGTATCCAATATTTTCCACAAACAAAAAATAAGTCATATTGTAGGTTCATTTAATAGTTAAAACAAATTTAAATAATGGATCTCATATTCCAATATATAACTCATTATTATCTCAACTAAATGCAGTTTTTTCTACTGATATCATGTCCATAGCTTGTGTATGCCAATCAGTATAAGTTGGACTATCAACATCTATCCATTTTTTTAATATTTCCATTTTTGTTGTGATGCATATTGAAAGAAATGCATTTTTACTCTAGTAGTCTTTCAGTTTCCTCGTATTTCCTGCATTGAACATTGTTTTTGGTGATTACCTCTGTGCGGTCACCTTGGAAACGCTGGAGATGAAACTATTGCTTTGCAGAAGGCAGATTTTCTTACCGCCACCAAAGAGTTTATGTTTTCGCCAAGGTTTGTTTGTCTCTTTGTTAGCAAAACACAACTCAAATATTTATGGGTAGATTTTGATGACATTTTTCAGGAAATGTCCAAAAGAAACAATTCCTCTCATCGACTAGGAACACACTTAACTTCCTGCTTACGGGCGTTCCACACCCCCAACTTGGCGCAGAGGATACTGGGATATGTAGTATATTTTCAGACCCGGCCAATACTAAAGTGCTGGAAAAAAAATACCACACCAAGTTTTTGTTTGATACTGAAATACCACGGTATCTACAATACCGTTACACCCCTACCATTGACTTGTTATAAGTAGGAAATCGTAAAAAAAGAAAACACATTTGGTGTATAACACCATGCACTGTCAAGAACACTGAAAAACAAGAATATTGAAGGTGGCAGTTAATGGGGTAGAGATGCCCACACCAATACTCTTTCAGGGGGCCCAGAGTTCATAGCAACGGTCCTGACTGCAAGCGGTGCTTCAAAACATGCCTTGCCAATGGTAGCAATACTTTGAACTTAGGTAAACATTGAAATGACAAGTATCATCAGGTAAGGAGATAGTTTACTAGCTCCCCTGCTGTGCCCATATAGAGACATAAACGTGCGGACCATTGGCGTTGTTAGGCCTATTTTAGGGGGGCTCAAGCCCCCCTAAAATGTTCTAAAGCCCCCCTAAATAATTTGGTGTTTAAAAAAAACAAAAAAAAACAACTTTTTTTTTTTTTTTTTTTACAAATACATGCCGACATATTCATTATAAAGTGGCCCGAATATGAGTTTGAATAAATAATCATATAACCTGTCATTATTCACTCAGTTTCCCCTCACTTCATAGCGTAAGGTAGAGAGCCCCTTTAATGCGTCAGGATCCAATCCATTCCACTTGTTCATATAGAAAATGCCCACATCACTCAAAATCCAGTCCGCATTTTCTCTGCGACCTCGCTTGCGGTCCTTGGACTTGTTCATATAGAAAATGCCCACATCACTCAAAATCCAGTTCACATTTTCTCTGTGACCTTGCTTGCGGTCCTGCAGGTGTACGAAGCACATTAGCACACAGCACTGCAGAACAAGAACCTTGTGTCTGCAATTGTAAATCATTTAGTTTTTAAGTTTTGTGTTTCTTGTAGAATCTATATAAAGTAATATACATTAGCCTATTGTTAAAATAATGAAAAAAACATCATTAAATATATTTGTTTTATTGTATTGTTACATTAATAGCTGTTGTATTATTATAGGATGGCTTGTTAAACATTTCATAGGATTTTCAGAGGGTGGAAAAACCAAGACATTTAATATAAAATGTAAAATGAATAAATACATAAAAAGAAAAAGAAAAAAAATGGTTAAAAGCCATCGTCCCGGGGAGCATTTCATTTTGTCCTGTGCATTTTTTTTACCGTCCCCGGGACGACGGGACTACATTAATCTCAAGCCCTGGAAGTTACATTTTATTGTTTGCATTATTTGTTTCAGCATTGCACTTTGAAGACGGTCCCTCAGCTTTTTGACAGCTTTGGCTCTTTTTCAGATCAGCAGACGGACTCTAAGTCTTTCTTATTTACAGTATATATAAAAGTTCCTCATTTCTATTCAGACTTCCATATATATTTAATTTCCTTAACGGCTTGCCATAATATATATATATAAATATATTATATATTATATACAAGCCAAATTATCCCGATCCAGATATTACTTTAATTCAAGTAATTAAGTAATATTTCCAGGGCTTGAATTTACAACCATTTTAGTCACATATGTGCCCAAAATGTAATCTGTGCAACTTCAAAATATTTGGGAACAAACAATTATTGTATTGTGAGCAAAAGTGGTGGCATTAGCCTCTATGTTGTGAATTAATAACAGAGGCTAATGCCATGACTTTCATTGTGTTTCAGTGTATCTTGAAGGAACATGCAAGTTCTTGTTTCTTGTTGATGCTGTAAACAAAATGTCACTGTGCAAACCCATGTTTGTTGTTGTACTGAACACACATTGAAAATAAACCGACAGAGATAATAATAATAACAATGATTAATTTCTAAGTCTTTGTTAGCCGTTTGTGAAGTTTTGTGCTCGTGCACTATGTTCGCTCGCAGCCTGTGCATCTCCTGGGGGCGAAGCCCCCCCTGTCCTTAAAAGGTAGTGACGCCCCTGGTGCGGACAGTACATAGACAAAATCACCCACTTAGTGTAAATTAAGCAAGGGAATTGACTAAATTTTGTAACAAATTATCGGCTCCATGTCTTAGCTGTGTACTTTTTAGTAGTTACTAATGATTGTGTTTGTCTTAAAGCACAGACCAAGAGTGGCAACCATAAATCATGAAGCATTGAACACAATTTCAATAAATCTTTTCATTGTATTATTATTTTATCGTAATACGTATGATTGTAAATTGTTCTTTAAGTGCAATAGAAGAAAGCCCAATGAGATTAATGCCTTTTAATTTTAATTTCAACCTTCTAATGTTGTAATTTAAGTGCAACAAGAAACATATGTTTAATGTATCATAAGATTTTCCGTTAAAATAAAGCAAATACATTTCAAAAATATTTTTTTTTGATCCCCTTTACTTTTAAAAGTATCAAAATACATATTGCTACCAGTGTGGAAAATTAAATAAATAAGATAAAGCGCTGAATTTTTATTTTGAAAACAAATATTCTGATCATGAAAAAAAAAAAAAAATACAATTTTATATATATATATATATATATATATATATATATATATATATATATATATATATATATATATATATATATATATATATATATATATATATATATATACATATATATATATATATATATATATATATATATATATATATATATATATATATATATATATATATATATATATATATATATATAAAAGTGTGAAAAGGTGACTAAATTGTTTTATTGCATGTGGAGAGAGCTCTCATAATGTTGAAAAACATATTTAGAAGCCGTAAACACTTTTTTAAAATGCTCTAGCTATTAAAATATTTGATTTAAAATGAATGATTCCGAGCTACTTGCCAAAATTATTATTGTCATCCCAGCAATGTCCAGAACCAGTATTTGCGCTGCAAAATAATTTTCGCTGCTTTAAATTTCAATTCACATTGGATTATTACGATTAAGAATGAATTAAAAAAATGTAAAAACAGATTATTTTAAAAGACGTTTTTTAGGCCATCTCCAAGCTTACTTGCTGCACACACATGTCAGCAGGGCCTTTTGTAACCTGTAAACCAGGGGTCCCCAAACTATGGCCCGCCAACGTCCAAAATCCGGCCCGCGGGAAGTCCCAAGTTTAAAAAAAAATTTTTTTTTTTAATTTAAATTTTTGTATTACATTTTTTTTAATCTAAACTTTCTAATCCATTTTCAAATTGATTTAACCCAATGCGGCCCCCGAGTCAAAATGTTTGGGGACTCCTGCGGTAAACTGTTTTGAAAAGTGTTAACCTGACTTCCATCCATCCCTTTTTTACCGCTTGTCCTTCTCGAGGCATATACCAAATATTATATTGTTAGACTTAAGAATCAATTCTGAGTCAAATTGAATCGTGAGTCGTTGTAAGATTCACGTCGCTACTAAATATAAAGTGAAGGGATGGCGAAATCTGTAGGAGAGAATGCCGCCATGAATCCTGCAGAGGGCGCTGTGTCACAAGTCCATGCACGTAACATTTTCTAGCAGGAAAATGCTTTAACAAGACGTGACGCCATGTAAGCACAATATTGTATGCATGGCATTGATCTTAATGTGCCAAACTGCATTTACGCATATCAAAAGGGTATGGGTTCATCAAACGTACTTCAAATATGTTAACTAACTTGTTCAGCAACTTTTATATTTGCATAAAACTGATTCAAATTCAACCTCCTGTCGTCGTATAGCTTATGTTCTTAAAATACGCGCCGATAATGAAACCTGCCCGGCCGCCAGCTGCTGCAGAGACATTGTTATATAACTATACAATATAATACACCACCAGTCACGTCAAATAATATTCCCTGCTATACTGTATGGACATGAATGACCCTTAGAAAAATGGAGCAGGTCCACTACAGATCTAGGACACCTGAGGGGCCCCTCATTAAAACTGACACTATAGGACGGAGCGAACACTCACACACATGCACACACACACAGAACCTTATACTTTGCTGGTGTACATGTTCACTGATATCTTTCTGCATACTGTATATGTTACATAGAACATTTAATACATTTGAAGAATTTTTGTTTGTATACTTCAGTCCATTGTAAACTAACCCAATACAATGTATTTCTTATGTTCTATCTGTGGTAATCACATTTTTTTTTTTTTTTTTTTTTTTTTTTAAAGGTATAACAATACAAAATACAGAACAAAGATTGCATTTTTTTTTATTCAACTTTATTTTTAAATCAAAAAAATTAACTAAAATATATAATCATGATGTAATATGGTTAAATAATTATTCATCAATATAGATTAAAAGTAGAGATGTCCGATAATATCGGACTGCCGATATTATCGGCCGTTAAATGCTTTAAAATGTAATATCGGAAATTATCGGTATCGGTTTCAAAATTATCGGTATCGGTTTCAAAAAGTAAAACTTATGACTTTTTAAAATGCCGATGTGTACACGGACGTAGGGGGAAGTACAGAGCGCCAATAAACCTTAAAGGCACTGCCTTTGCATGCCGGCCCAGCAGGCTTTTCACACACACAAGTGAATGCAGGCATACTTGGTCAACAGCCACACAATGAGGGTGTCCGTATAAACAACTTTAACACTGTTACAAATATGCGCCACACTGTGAACCCACACCAAACAAGAATGACAAACACAATTCGGGAGAACATCCGCACCGTAACACAACATAAACACAACAGAACAAATACCCAGAACCCCTTGCAGCACTAACTCTTCCGGGACGCTACAATATACAAACCCGCTACCCCCACCCACCCCCCCTCAACCCCGTCCCCCCCCCCCCCCCCCAACCTCGCCCACCTCAACCTCCTCATGCTCTCTCAGGGAGAGCATGTCCCAAATTCCAAGCTGCTGTTTTGAGGCATGTTAAAAAAAATAATGCACTTTCTGACATCAATAATAAATATGGCAGTGCCATGTTGGCATTTTTTTCCATAACTTGAGTTGATTTATTTTGGAAAACCTTGTTACATTGTTTAATGCATCCAGCGGGGCATCAAAACAAAATTAGGCATAATAATGTGTTAATTCCACGACTGTATATATCGGTATCGGTTGATATCGGAATCAGTAATTAAGAGTTGGACAATATCGGAATATCGGATATTGCCAAAAAAGCCATTATCGGATATCTCTAATCAAAAGGGATATATTATGCATAAACTACCTTTTCTTGCCTATTGGTACCTGTTTTTGTGTATTCGGGATCTGCATTAATCTCCTAAATTTGAAATCAAACCAGGGATGGAGGTATGGTGGATATATTTATAAAACAATGTTCATACTTCCGCCAAAGGAGTCGTTTGGAATTTGCCCAATTTGAGATGTTTTTCCAACATATGACATCAGCAGATATCTCCATATGAGGGTAGAGATTTTACGCGAGTCCACTATTGTAGTCAGAAATTGAAGTCAATAAGCTCCATTTTTTTTTCCCGTCCTCTTGTGGGCCAGACCAGCTCGAATCCTTCGCTGTTGCCATTTCTAATTCAAATTAACGGAAAGTTTTAACCTACAGTACATCCGGAAAGTATTCACAGCGCTTCACTTTTTCCACGTTTTGTTATGTTACAGCCTTATTCCAAAATGGAATAAACTCCTTTTCGTCCTCAAAATTCTACACACAATACCCCATAATGACAATGTCAAAATGTTGGTTTTGAAACCACATGTACATAAGTGTTTAGACCCTTTGCTCAGTACTTTGTTGATGCACCTTTGGCAGTAATTACAGCCTCAAGTATTGATGAATACGATGCCACAAGCTTGGCACACCTATCTTTGTGCGGTTTTACCCTTTCTTCTTAGACAATTCTTCTTTGCAACACCTCTCAAGCTCTGTCAGAGCTACAGCATTCCTCTGTGGAGAGAGGAGAACCTTCCAGAAGGACAACCATCTCTGCAGCAATCCACCAATCAGGTTTGTATGGTAGAGTAGCCAACAATTTAACTCTTTGGTGTGAATGCCAGGCGTCATGTTGTGAGGAAACCAGGCACCGCTCATCACCAGGCCAATCAGTGAAGCATGGTGGTGGAAGCATCATGATATGGGGATGTTTTTGTCCACAGGAACTAGAAGACTAGTCACGATAGAGGGAAAGATGAATGCATCAATATACAGAGACATTCTGGATGAAAACCAACACTTCCAATCCAATATGATGGCGCTTGGGAGGTGCTGCAAAGAGGAATGGGTAAAACTGCCCAAAGGTAGGTGTGTCAAGCTTGTGGCATTGTATTCAAAAAGACTTGAGGCAGTAATTGCTGCCAAAAGTGCATCAACAAAGTACTGAGCAAAGGCTTGAATACTTACTGTATGTACGTTTGTACATGGGATTGTTTGAGTTACTATTTCTTATAAATGTTCAAATTTTTTTCACATTGTTATTATGGGGTATTGTCTGTAGAATTTTAAGGGCAAAAATAAATGTATTCCATTTTGAAATAAGGTTGTTACAAACTTAAGGATGTGAATACTTTCCGGATGCACTGTACATCGGTCATTAGACTCGATATGGAAGCGCTAAAAACTACAACATGGATGACGGGGAGAAGACACAGTAGAAGGTGAGCCACGTAAATAAGATCGCCCACAAAATGCCACATCATGAAGAGACGGTCAGAAAGCGGCTTGAAGATGATCTGTAAAACTTAATCTATGCAATATTTCGACCAATGGGCCAGCATTACATGTTATGTAGAACAGTGCTTTTCAACCTTTTTTGAGCCAAGGCACATTTTTTGCGTTGAAAAAATCCGGAGGCACACCACCAGCAGAAATCATTAAAAAACGAAACTCAGTTGACAGTTAAAAGTCGTTGTGGCAATTGTTGGATATGACTTTAAACCATAACCAAGCATGCATCAATGTAACTCTTGTCTCAAATTAGGTGTACTGTCACCACCTGTCACATCACGCCATGACTTATTTGGAGTTTTTTGCTGTTTTCCTGTGTGTAGTGTTTTAGTTCTTGTCTTGCGTTCCTATTTTGGTGGCTTTTTGTCTTTTTTTGGTATTTTCCTGTGGCAGTTTCATGTCTTCCTTTGAGCAATATTTACCGCATCTACTTTGTTTTAGCAATCAAGAATATTTCAGTTGTTTCTACCCTTCTTTGTGAGGACATTGTTGATTGTCATGTCATGTTCGGATGTACCTAGTGGACGTCGTCTTTGCTCCACAGTAAGTTTTTGCTGTCGTCCAGCATTCTGTTTTTGTTTACTTTGTATCCAGTTCAGTTTTAGTTTCGTTCTGCATAGCCTTCCCTAAGTTTCAATGCCTTTTCTTAGGGGCACTCATCTTTTGTTTATTTTTGGTTTAAGCATTAGACACCTTTTTACCTGCATGCTGCCGCCTGTTTCCGACATCTACAAAGCAATTAGCTACCGGCTGCCACCTACTGATATGGAAGAGTATTACACGGTTACTCTGCCGAGCTCTAGACAGCACCGACACTCAACAACAACACATCATTTGCAGACTATAATTACTGGTTTGCAAAAAATATTTTTAACCCAAATAGGTGAAATTAGATAATCTCCCACAGCACACCAGACTGTATCTCACGGCACAGTGGTTGAAAAACACTGGTGTAGACCACAAGGAAGTGTTTTATACATAGTAAAAAATCATAATATGTCCCCATGTAAATCTTGGGGCTAAATATTTATCCCAGGTGTACCTAATATTACGGCAATTGCTGTCTTCTTAAGAACCGCATAACACATTCTGATTAAGACGACGTATTAGCTTGACATGACTTGTGAGTCAAACACAATAGCAGCTCGCTCTGGTATTGATTTATGGGGGGAATATATCTTGGGACTCCTTAATGGACTCCGTGTCAGAAACGCTTGGACAACCAAAGACTGAAAAACTGGACTTGTTTTCAAAATGGTCACAGGGGTTCGTTCTTGGCAACAAAAAAATAAAAGCAACCAAGACGTCCTTAAATCGTTCTAGATGAGCAATGACTCAAATTGTTGAATCACAACATTCCTCATGGATTGTACAGTACAGTACCTTCCAAAACAGTCGTTTTTGCACAGCGTTTGACCTTTTTTTTTTTTTTAGATACATAATATTTTTTGTTGAGTAGTAACATTCTATATGGGGGGACGGTGTGGCCCCATTGGGAGAGTGGCCGTGCCAGCAACCTGAGGGCTCCTGGTTCGATCCCCAGCTTCTACCAACCTCGTCACGTCTGTTGTGTCCTTGAGCAAGGCACCTCACCCTTGCTCCTGATGGGTCGTGGTTAGCGCCTTGCATGGCAGCTCCCGCCATCAGTGTGTGAATGTGTGTGTGAATGGGTGAATGTGGAAATACTGTCAAAGTACCTTGAGTACCTTCAAGGTAGAAAAGCAGTATACAAGTATAATCCATTTATATGGTTGCAGTCTGTTGGAATAATTATATATAAGTTATCACACAACTATTATGCATAAAGGCCGTTGCTATAGTTATTATCGATTGTGCTATTTTCTACTTCGTGCAAGGGCACACAACTTGTTATCTTCCACGGCATATGAGGGGTGGCCTCGCCGCAGACGTTGTTCTTTGTTTTAGCCCGCTAAAAGCCAAGGACTTCAAGTACCTCAACGAAGATAAGAAGACAGCACGCAGACGAAGCAGAGAGAAGGCAATCACAAAGCCCCCAGCACATTCCGTCACGTATTGTGCGTACTGGAGCTGCTTTGCATGATATGTGTGATCACTCCCTTTGGAGGCAGCCTCAGTGATGTTAACTAGGGAACTCCTGAATAAATAGAGGAGCGCATGGGGCTGTACCTTAGAGCAGTGGTCCCCAACCTTTTTGTAGCTGCGGACCGGTCAACGTTTGAAAAAATTTTTTTTTTTTTTTTTTCAAAAACAAATACAATCATGTGTGCTTACGGACTGTATCCATGCAGAATGTATTGATCTATATTGATATATAATGTATATGTTGTGTTTTTTATGTCAATTTAATAAAAAAATTAATTTAAAAAAATCTTTTTTTTTACCGGTCCGCGGCCCGGTGGTTGGGGACCACTGCCTTAGAGCGTGGTGGTAAACTGTAACTGAGTGTGCAGCCACAAACGTTTCTCCTCATTAGCTAAATTGAACTCTGTCTCTGCCTGATTACTTGCTTCTTGTCTTGTTTAATAGATAGTTCGGGGTTTGAACCTGACACACTCCTAGACCATTATTAAACATCAGCGTGGATCAAATCCCAGTCGTGTGTTTGATACCCGCTCACTTCTAATGACTGTGACAGAAAACTTTGCAACACAACCTCCTGTCTTCACATACTCGTTAAAAATGTGGTAATCACTTATTCTTCTGTTGTTTGATACTTTATATTAGTTTAGAATGTACTTTTCAGAGGCGGTATAGGACCGATTATGATTCATTAGTATCGCGGTACTATACTAATACCGGTATACCGTTCAACCCTAATTCAAACACAGTGTTACTGTTCAAACTGTGTGTAATGTTACAATTGTTAGGTGGTGACGAACTCCAAGATGCAGAGATGGCAGGCTTGGAGCAGGAAAACATGATTTAATGTCCAAAATTCAGGAAAAACACAAACCGGGAACCAGGAACAGGCAAGCTGGAAACAGGGAACAGGAACCAGCAAACAGGAAACGAGGAACGAGAAGACAGCAAGCTGCAAACAGCTATCAGCATACAGCTTACAATACTCCAGCACTGACTGGAGGGCAAGGCAGGTATAAATAGCAGCCAGCTGATTGACACCAGGTGTGGCCAGGTGCCAATCAGCCGCAGCTGAGGGCAAACAGCGCTCAGGTAGACAAGCAGGAAACTGAACAAAAATAAGAGCGCTGACAGGAAATAAAACAAACACAGAGGAAAAACTAAAACATAACCAGCCTGACAACATTATAATTGCTAAATAAAACGAAGATCTTGTTTTTAATGAATACTTGGGCTCACTACGCTACGGTATTTTTGTATGTGGGTCATTATGATGGTACCAGGAGAGGCAAGTGTTTTCTGAGGTGGTACTTGGTGAAAAACGTCAAAAACGCCCGGACAACCCAAGACTGAAAAACTGGGCATGTTTTTTTTAAAATAATGGTAACAGGGGTTCATTCTTGGCAAAAAAACAAACAAAAAACAACCAAGTTCTAGATGAGCAATGACTCAAATGGTTGAATTAAAACATCCCTTACGGATTGTACTGTACAGTACCTTTCAAAAACAGTCGTTTTTGTTTTTGCACTGACATAAAAAGCAACAGCGTTTGACCTTTTTTTTTTTTTTAGATACATAATATATGTTGTGCATGGTTAAGCCTGAGCTGTCTGTAGAGTCGTAACATTCTTTATGGCTGCACTCCGAGAGCGTAATTAAACACATCGAGCGTGGATCAAATCCCAGTCGTGTGTTTGCTACCCGCTCACTTCTAATGACTGTGACAGAAAACTTCGCAACACAACCTCCTGTCTTCACGTACTTGTTAAACCTACTCCAGTGACTCATCCAAACATCCACCTGACTTTCTATTTGATGTTGTTACTTCACTCCCATGGTCAAATCCTCTAAAGGAAGCCAGAACATTTTGGGGGGGAAAAGGAGGACCGCTGTATCGGAGAGTAATCCCATTGGATTTAGAGTCAGGATTATACGCAAGGATTTGGACTGAGAAATCTGTTTCTTTCTCCTCTCACACCGTCGATTTGGAAACTGGAGCTGCTCTACCAGTACTGCTTGGACTTCGACATTGTCATCCACAAAACATGTACTGTGGCAGAAAAAATGCTGTATTGACTTGACTATACGTAAAATTGTGGGCGTAAACACTTTATGCCAGGGTATTCTCAAAGTGTGGTGCGGGTACCACTAGTGGTACGCAGGCTCTATCTAGTGGTACGCCAAATATTTACTTAATTATATATTGTAATGTTGCAGTTTTATTTCTCTATATTCAATACCAACCCGTACCAAAATTATTTCGATACTTTTCGCTACGTTTCTAAATAAATTGCACCACAAAAAATTGCATTATTGGTTTTATTTCAACAAAAAATCTTACGGTAAATTAAACATATGTTTCTTATTGCAAGTTTGTCCTTAAGTAAAATAGTGAACATACTTGACAACTTGTGTTTTATTAGTAAGTAAACAAACAAAGGCTACTAATTTAGCTGCTGACATATGCAGTAACATATTGTGTCATTTTCCATTGTATTATTTTGTCAAAATTATTAAGAACAAGTGGTAAAAAATGTATTATTAATATACTTGTTCATTTACTGTTAATATCGGCTTACTTTCTCTTTTAACATGTTCTATCTATACTTCTGTTAAAATGTAATAATCACTTATTCTTCTGTTGTTTGATACTTTACATTAGTTTTGGATGTACTTTTCAGAGGTGGTATAGTACCGATTATGATTCATTAGTATCGCGGTACTATACTAATACCGGTATACCGTACAACACTAATTCAAACACAGCGTTACTGTTCAAACTGTGTGTAATGTTACAATACCCTTGCTAAATAAAACTAATATCTTGTTTTTAATGAATACTTAGGCTTACTACGCTGCTGTATTTTTATTTTGGTCATTATGGGGGTACCTGGAGAGGCAAGTGTTTTCTGAGGTGGTACTTGGTGAAAAAGGTTTGAGAACCACTGCTCCATGCAGTGATATATGGCCACAACTACATGGGGGCGGGGCCATGTGTTCAGAAATGTTCTGACCAGTGTAGATGTCTACTGTTCAGGGATGTGCCGATCGATCGGCTGCCGATCACAATTGGAAATTTTTTGTGAAAAAATACGTAATCAACCCATGCCGATTATTGCCTTTCTAAGCCGATCACCTCTGACTTAGTGTCACGGCGGGGGTCGCATGTTAGTGCGCAGGATCGTTTTCCCAGGATGCAGACGGAACTCCGGAGGCAGGGTGCAGGTAGGAGAATTATTTATTCTTCATAAATCAGGCAAAATACAAAAATACAGAAAAGCGTGCCGATTGCACGGGAAGCTAAGTAGATATCTAACAGAGGCAGGTGGAAAATAATCAGCACCCATGGCAACCAAAAAAACACAAACCCAGGGGTGCTGAAACAGAACTAAAGGAGTCAAACTAAAATAAAACATGATCCGGGCAACGAATCATGACATTTAGTTAATATAATCGCTTCCATTGTGGCAAATAAACTACATTTCCTAATATCTTAAGTATCATTATTAAGTAGTATTAACACTGGAGGACGAGATTAAAGGTGTTTCACACAGTAAGAGCAAGCCAGGGGCAGACATACCAATCACTAAGTTAGCGTGAAACAACATACGAAAGAACAAAGTGGGGCCACAAACAGCCTAGTCGGAGATTTTCTTCCTGTCACTCACACACACCAGAATTCAGCCGCAATACAGAGACCTCAAAAGACAAGAATATTTATGATGCATATTTCTAGATAACGACAGTAAATTATGCACAGTGGTCAAATAACTGTCAAGCAGCTATTAAATATAACATCATTTTATCATGTCAATAATTGAATGAAAAGTTGGGGGGATCTTGAAAGAGACTAGTCGTCTTATATTCAGAGGTGTCTTATATTTGGGTTAATACAGTGTGTCATAGGAAATCATGTAATTTGCATGTATTTACTCAAACTACGAACATCTTAAAACCTTTAATAAAGGTGCAGGTAATGAATGTAATCGTTCTTACATCAGCAAAAAAAAAGTTAAATCTCTGATATTAAGCTCCAATAAAAGCGGTCCTGCAGAGCGTTTACTTGTGCAAAGCTGGACAGCCAGTTAACATTTAAATGTCCTCTAATAAACACACAAGGTTGGTCTTCTTTTGTATTTTAGTCCTTTACAAAATATTACTGGTCACATTTGTCATTACACTATGTACCCAATAAAATAGCTTTCGAGGTGGGTAAGCTCAACCAAACGTATTCCTTACATTAGGTTATATATGTCGAGTTTTGAGGAAAAAAAAAAGGCTTTGAATTGCGCCTTCAAGTCCGGAAAATACGGTATGTTGACGGCACATTTCGGATTGGATGACGTTTAAAGTAAAAGTGGACTTCATTGTGTTACGTTGTTGTCTGGAGTTGTAGCGGGTTCAGCGGTGCATGACCAAAGATCGTATATTGAGAGAGAACGATTACAACATTGTGACGTACACAGCGTACACGATATCCCACACTAAGTGTTTTTGCTATAAGTCATATCCAGGGCCGGCCCGTGGCAAAGGCCGTATAGGCAAATGCTAAGGGCGCCGTCCATCAGGGGGCGCCACGCCAGTGCCACAAATGTTGGAGGAAAAAAATAAAATAAAATAAAAAAAGTTGGTACTATTATTTCTAAATACATAAAATAATCCCACGTTAATTAAAATGCAAAGTAAAGCCTATTTAATAGAAATATTATCTGTTCCAACATTACGCCCCCCCCCTCCCCCGGCACGGTGCTCCCCCTCCCTTCCCTTATCATGACTCTTTTTGGACGTCACCACATAAAAAAATCAACACAAGATTTTAAAACGGCCAAAGCTGTCAGGTGCCCAGGGAAGAAAAAAGAGAAAAGAAGAGGAGGAGAAACGAGAAAAAGATAGAGGTAGCAGGTAGGTAACGTTAGCCTACATGAAATTATTTGTCTGTTACAGAATGTGATAGTAACCTGGCTTTTTAGCATTAAGCTAATGTTACATGATTCTGCAATTGCTAATCAATAAATAGCGAGTTCTGTTTTAACGTCGGGTTAATATTGTGGAGGGGGCTAAATTGTTATGGAAAATAATAATGTAACGTTAGGTAATTATACAGTACTCCCTGGTGTACAGTAATTTGTAAGTCATTCTAGTTAATGCAATATTAATAAGCACAAATAGAGAACTCTGTAGGATCCCCTTTTTTTGTAATATAGTTGTTAAAGTCATACTGGTTTGATATCTTGTTGTGTGCAGTGCCTTATTTATATTGTATTTCTAATTTATTTTATGCAACTTGTTGAAACGTTTTATTTTGTGTTATGTATGTAAAAAATATTGTGTTTCATATATTCATTTTTTATTTTTTGTATTTATTTATTTATCCATATTTTTTTTTATCTTGTTAACTATTCTGATTGTTAATTTGCTTTCTTTAAGTAAAAAAAAAGGTCAAAGACAAAGCTATTCGGTTTCTTGTGAGTATATACACTTCACTGTCGATGTGGGGGGGACGCCACCTAAAATCTTGCCTAGGGCGCCAGATTGGTTAGGGCCGGGCCTGGTCATATCATCTTCTTCTACAAAAAAAAATACCAAGGACATGACCTCGGTGTCCTCAATGGTAGTTACAGCCATGTGAGAGGGTGATCCGGATCGGCCCCAAAATGTAATCAATTGTTCCTTATCCTATTTCGGACATTCCCTAGTCTCTAACACCCCCCGCCACCCTGTAAGGGACAAGCGGGAGAAAATGGATGGATGGATGTATCAAAAGTGCCCCTAACTTTTTGTGCTTTTAATTGTTACGTCGGGGTCGCATGTTTGTGCGCGGATCGTTCTCCCAAGATGCAGCAGGATCTCCGGAGGCAAGGTGCAGGTAAGGAAATTATGTATTCCTCATAAATCATTAAAATACAAAAAGACAGAAAAGCGTGCCAATAGCGTGGGAGCACATGAACAAGACTCAAGAAACATAGACTTACTCAATGTAACGTGTTGCATAAGCAAACAAGAAAGCCAGACTGAGTGTGGCAAAAAGCAGGGAATGTGTAGCTCTCTGTTTAGTGCCCAGGTGCAGGTGAGCGTCCCGAACACTAATCAGAGGCAGGTGAAAACAATCTGCAGTCATGGCAACTAAAACACAAACCCAGGGGTGCTCAAAACAGAAACTGAGGGAGTCAAAAACTAAACAAGCATGATCCAGGCAGCAGACCATGACATCCATAGCAGAATGAAGGAAACGGAGTGAACACTGTCTCTGTCTCTATGCGCAGAGGCGGGGTCGAAAGCATACTCACAGAGAAGTTGAAGCTTTTTCGTAACGTAGAAAGTAGAATTTATCCAGACGAGCCCCGAAATGTATTCACTTGTTCCTTATCCAATTTTCAGACATTTCCGGAAAGGTAGATGAAAGTCTGTCCACAATATTTTGCACCGTCTATAGTGGGCATGCTAGCATACACACACTCAAACAGAAGCGTAAATGGAAAGTAAAATAGTAGAACATATCTGGATCAGGCCCAAAATCTAAACAATTGTTGAGTATACCATTTTGGACATTTCTTGAACATTTTTATCAAAATGTGCACATAATTTTTTGAGTTATCTATAACGTAAAAAAAGAAACGGAGTGAACCCTCTTGTCTGTAATCCACTGTCTTTGTCTCTCTTGGTGGAGAAGAAGTGGAAGCTCTTCACATAAATATAAGTTAACATACCGTAATAGCCGCAATTTAAGCCGTTACTTTTTTCCTGCACTTTGAACTCTGCGGCTTTTTACGGATTTGTATTCGCTAAAGGCCATTATGTTTTGTATTCAACAAATAGTTTTCATACAACACCAACAGATACACTGAAATGGTGTGTTATTGCTTGAGTCATGGCACCATCTTTCGGACAATTTCACTCACTGCAGGTGCCGTGGGTTGAACATCTACAGTATTTCCCTCTGTTTAGTGCTTTGAACTGGATGTAAAAGGGATGTTCCGTCTACTGATCGTCTATAGCGTTCCTACTCGTATTGTTCCTTCATTCGTCAATCCAAGTGTTGCGTGCGACCATTCTTCCTCTCAGGGAATAAAACACACTTGTCAATCCCAAATTCTTTTGGATGACATATATGTTGAGTAAGAAGGACCACCGAGACAGAATAGTGCTTGGCCAAGTTTTACTAAAGCTTTAGGAGACCAGCCCTTACAATGCGATACTAGCAGCATCAAGAAGCGGTCTAAACCAGTGGTTCTTAACCTTGTTGGAGGTACCGAACCACACCAGTTTCATATGCGCATTCACCGAACCCTTCTTTAGTGAAAAATATGTATATATATATTTTTTCAAATTCAAGACAAAGTTGTATGTTTTTTTACTGGTGCATAAAATGAACCGTGCATGACCATCACCTTGTTCAAAGAACAAAACCAACACAGTGCATGAACTCACAACAAATTACCCACCTGCAAATCAGTGAGACTTCTCCTGTTGCCTTTGAGAGACCAGATCAGATATGCGTGGCTTCACCTTGGCAAGTGCCACTCTCATGTCATTTTAAATGATAAATGATCAAATAAAATGATTTATTCATTTTCACAGCAAAGTCTGTTCCTTTTCTTCGTTTTCCACCCAGACATACAATACTAGTACACAGCTCATGAAAAACAATATTTTTTGTTATTGTCATTGTAAGTGGGCCAAAACTCTTATGTTAGAAAATAATCTCATGGAAATGACAGCTGTCATTTGATTATAATAATACAACATTTAATTTGTTATTTAGTCAGGTTTGGGACAGGTGTGCTCACATGTGCTCCACTGAATGCTCAAGGAGTTTTTGCCTTTGCTCACACATATGGAATATTAGAGGGAACATTGTTTGAGGGTATCCATAATACGCCAATAGGCAGAAGTTTTTATTTACACAATGAGTCGGGTGTGTCTTGACCTCCGCGGCGGAGGCTCCGCCGAACCCCTGAAGCCGACTCACCGAACCCCTAGGGTTTGATCGAACCCAGGTTAAGAACCACTGGTCTAAACTCAAATGAAAAGAGCCATCTTATTTAGTGTGAAAACAGCCCCTCCCGCCCAGAAAGAAATACAGCTTTTTGTTCCAAACAGATAAGGCTTTCTCTGCAAAAAGGGAGTACATTATACTCCCAGTAGACATTCCAGGCCTTCAAGGTGAAACACACGAACAAAAGGAAAAAACACAAAGCGTACACATGGGAAAATATTAGCTGCTTTAAACATGACTACGGATAAAGAAAGAACACTTAAAAATATACGCATTCTCCACACAAGCAACATTTGTAAGTTTTACAATACAACTAAAACATTTCATACTTACTAAACCGTCACATGTTTGATAGTAGTGCTTTCATGCATATTTGTACGTGCTATTGTAATGTAATAAAGTTAGCGTTGTGTGCACTAGCTAATATATAATATAATAATATGTTAGTATTATTAACACACACGCGGATTGATACACAGACACACACATTAGTACACACGCACGCAAATTGGATTACACACGCAATTTTGCTACAATGATACTTACACAGCTAACTAACCGACAGACAAACCAACGGCAATGATTACATAACATTTTGGCGGAGGTAAAAAGATAAGTACTGAAAAGTATATATAACATCCTTTAAAAAAACCCAACAACAAACGGAATATTCATTGTATCATTCCTGGCAACCGTCAGGTCCATCGGCTGCATTTCGCTAATGTTTATTTTCAAGGTGTAATGTGTCTCGCGTGTGTCTTTTTATTTCTACTTTGAGTCTGCGTTGTTTCACCTATTCGCCTCGGGTGTTGTTATGATTACTGCTGTGACAGATGACAACATCCCGCAGCATTAAAAAAAAAAAAACTGTTGTCATGCTTCTCCATTACAGGCACTTCCATACTATATATACACTGTAAGTCCTCTCAGATCTGCGGACGTTTTGAACTACGGCCCATTTCCAGAAGGACGCCTTCACATCTTCCGGCAACGTCTATCCTCTGGTTGACGGTTTCAATTGCCAGAGGGTCGACTTTTTGCCGCGCCATCTGCGCAGCTGCCGCCGAGCCAACTCATGTGCGGGCTACTGTAAACAAAGAGGAGCGCCTAAGGGGGCCACAAAAATGTAACCGGGACACTTTTTGAAGGCACCTCAAAGGGCTGCAACGTGTTTGTTGTCGCATACCAGACTGACGTTTGGGACTCAACGTGACGCTTTCCTGCACTGCCAGACCTTTAAGTAAAACACACAATAAAACCAGCATGCATTCCCTGATGTGCATGAAATATTAGATTATGCCTTAGTTACCGTTGCTGTGAATGTCAAGTGCAGACATCTTTTGTTGTGCAATTCGTATTTTAGAAACGACGAAGGTCACAGCTGAGTGCAAATACACCCTCGCTCTTTTAGTGTCTCCAGCTGAGGTTTTATACGGCAAAGAAACGTGTTGTCCAGAGATATCCTTGCGGGACATTAGCACTTTCTGCTGCTGATTGTTACACAGGGAAAAGCTCAAATAAAATAATTTGGGGTTTGTACTAAACCATGGGTGTCAAACTCAAATACAGAGAGGGCCAAAATTTAAAACTGAACAAAGCCGCGGGCCAAGGTTGAACAAATGAACCTTTTAATAGGGACCCAAACAAGTTTTGCATTGAATATTGAGCAAGCAAGGCTTATATAACTTTATAGTGACATGCAAAATCGAGTTTCAAATAATAATAATAATAATTAAAAAATATCAATGATATATCAAATAAAATTTAAATAAAAATGTAATGCCTCTTTTCTATTTGCAGCCTTCTGAGGTAAATATCAAAATAAACTTTTTCCACAGGCCAATAATAAATTGGAAAATGAAATAACAATAATGAATGAATCAAACATTCAAGCCTTGAAGTAGCAAGAGAAAGTGCATGAATAAAACGTTAATTATTGCTCCGTTTGCTAGACTGATTTGCTTTAACACTGAATATGGAACAAGCAACGCTTATATAACTTTAATAGTGCAAAATCAACTTTCAAAAAACAAACGAAAAAACATCAATGGTATGTTAAATAAAATGTAAATAAAAAATTGAATGCCTCTTTTCTATTTGCAGCCTTCTGAGGTAAATATCAACATTAACTTTTTCCACAGGCTAATAAATTTGAAAATAAAATAACAATGAATAAATCAACCATTCAGGACTTTAAACTGCTCAGTTTGCAACACACTGATCTAATCTGATGTGCCCAAGCCAGATACCTGCCATCTTTTCTGGGATGCTAGTTCATTAATGTCGGGGCTCAGGTGGGCGAGGTTGGGGGCCGGGGTTTGGTGGTAGCGGGGGTGTATATTGTAGTGCTGCAAGGGGTTCTGGGTATTTGTTCTGTTGTGTTTATGTTGTGTTACGGTGCGGATGTTCTCCTGAAATGTGTTTGTCATTCTTGTTTGGTGTGGTTTCACAGTGTGGCGCATATTTGTAACAGTGTTAAAGTTGTTTATGCGTCCACCCTCAGTGTGTCCTGTATGGGTATTGAGCAAGTATGTCTTGCATGCACTTATGTGTGTGTAGAAGCCGCATATATCATGTGACAGGGGCCGGCACGCTGTTTGTATGGAGGAAAAGTAGACGTGACAACAGGTTGTAGAGGACGCTAAAGGCGGTGCCTTAAGGCACGCCCCCAATATTGTTGTCCGGGTGGAAATCGGGAGAAATTCGGGAGAATGGTTGCCACGGGAGACTTTCGAGAGGGGCACTGAAAATCGGGAGGGTTGGCAAGTATGAGTATTAGCGGTGAATGCGGTGTTATAGCGGCACCGCTGCTGTATAATACTGGCGGGCCAGCTCTAATGTTAATTTGATATTGCCTCAAGGTCCAAATGAAATTACACGGCGGGCCAAATTTGGCCCGCGGGCCAGAGTTTGACACCCATGTACTAAACAATGGTCATTAATGTGACTGTTGGACTCTCTTCCAAGAAACAGTGAAAGTGTTGCATATCATCTGATATCATAAAACGATACACTCCATGTGTCACATATCTGTTCAGGTTCAACAAACTAAAAATTATTCTTTGACAGCCAGCGTTAGCATGAGTGACTCGGCGACCTCGGTTTTCTAACAAAATGTAAACAAGCAAGTCAATGCATCTGTGTATCATTCAGCGTGGAAGAGCGCCCATACAAAAAAAAAAAATCCCACACATTAGTGACTCAGACTCTGTGCTTTTCTCCTATTAAGGACTACTGCAAAAAAAAAAAAAACCCGGTTCCCGACTTTGCACTTCAGCACTTGGCGAAAACTACCAGCCAAACTACTTCTAGTTAGTGTTGCAAGTTTCAATGCGAACAAAGATGTTTTCCAAAAAGGCGCTAGTTTGATGCATTGGCTTTGCTATTGGCGTGCTACCGATAGCATTAGCGAGTCTACATAGCGATTTCAACACTTTCAAATATGGTAAAGATAACTACAACTAAGATTTACATTACAGTCAAACCGCTGGTTGTGTAATAAGTCAAATACTTAAAGTATTAACACTTTTTAGGGCACAACAACAAAAACAACAACAACACAAAAACGCACCATAAACCAGGGGCCCCCAAACTTTTTGACTCGGGGTCTGCATTAGGTTAAAAAAATGTGCCTAAGCGGCTAGGAGACACCGAGAGTAACAAGTGGTAGAAAATGGATTAGAAAGGACAGATAAAAAAATATATATAATTAAAAAATTTTAAAAAAAAGTATATATATATATATATATATATATATTTATTTATTTATTTGTATTTATTTATTTATTTTTTAGGTTTTTTTTTTTAAGTTTTTATTTTATTTGTTTATTTATTTTAATTTGGGACTTCTCCACGCTGGCGGGCCGGATCCGGCAGTAGTTTGGGGACCCCTGCCATTAACGATAAACTACTGCTATCTAACGTCTTGGACTTGCCACTGTAATTGCAATTTAGTCATACTTGTAAATGAAAAACATAACATTTGGACAGCAGTTATCATAATGAGCTCATTTTCAAATGTTGCAGTAAAAATGTGATTTTATTTAAAAAAAAAAAAAATGTATTAACTCACACAAAAGTACCAAAAATTGAGTACCGGTATCGATATCCAGGTACTTGGAGTCGGTACCGTAATCGGTTCAAATGTGAATGGTACCCATCCCTAGCTAGAACAATAAAATGGTCTACAAAGTACCGATCCACCACCACCCTGCCCCCACGTCGTCGTCACGTCGTGTCATTGCTGGTTTTACGAGCAGACGAGCATGTTCGGCAGTGCACAATCACAGAGTACTTACAAGCAAACACAGTGTGTAGACAGAAAAGGGAGAACAGACGCAATTTGGCTATAACACTGAAACGCCCTCAGGAAGAGGTGCTTTAAGACATGGCTAGCTAGCCAGCGGCTAAGTCCACCCGCAGTCAGCAGTGTTTTAGATACTTCTATATCACTAATCCTTGCCTCCATGGACAAATAAAGTAAGTTCCTTACAAGTATCATCCCTGCAGGACGAGGAATAGCTAAACATGCTTCACTACACATCATAGCTCACCGGCGTCACCGCTAATGATGCCGTTCCTGAATGTAAACAAATGCCATGGGTGGATCTACACCTAACATCCACGGTAATAATACCAAGTACAGGAGCGTATCGAGTCGATACTACTATGATTTCATCTATATTTTTTAGCATCACCAAATCCATTTTCATTTTTTTTTAATGTATATTATGTTTATAAGCTCAGGAAATATGTCCCTGGACACATGAGCACTTTGAACATGACCAATGTATGTATGATCCGGTAACTACTCGAAACCTAATGTAAAGTATCAAACAACAGAAGAATAAGTGATTATTACATTTTAACAGAAGTGTAGATAAAACATGTTAAAAGATAAAGTAAGCAGATATTAACAGTAAATGAAAAAGTACATTAATAATAAAAGTTCTACCACTTGTCCTTAATAATGTTGACAAAATAATAGAATGATAAATGACACAATATGTTACTGCATATGGCAGCAGACTAAATTAGGAGACTTTGTTTGTTTACTTATTACTAAAAGACAAGTTGTCTAGTATGTTCACTATTTTATTTAAGGACAAACTTCTGATAACAAACATATGTTTAATGTACCATAGGATTTTTTGGTAAAAATAAAACCAATATTGCCATTTTTTGTGTTTCCCTTTATTTAGAAAAGTACCGAAATAATTTTACTTCCGGTATCGGGACAATACTAGTGTAAACCAAACCATTTTTTCAGAACGGGCCAAGGGTGGTAATGAAATAAAACATTTAGAATATTGTATGACATGTGTCTTTGTTTTAATTCGGTTTCATTCGTATCAAAATACATTTTGGTATCGCCCCTGCCTTGTTCTACACATGTTGCCGCAAAACCAAACCACTGACAAAACTTTTCTTTTCTTTGGAACAAATGTCTTCTCTCTCAATTACGCTAGCATTAGCCATGTTGTGCTGTGTGAATTTCCCCACAGGAAATGACGGGGAGGGCGGAAGCTATGGAAGCTCCTGACTTTTTAAAAAATGTAAAAATAGCCGGCAACAAAAAAAAAAAAATTTATCGATGAAATCGCTTTATCTCATCAATCCCAGCCATAAGATCCCAACCGTAAATGTTATGACAAAAGCCAAAAAAAAAGTTAAATATTTCAAGTAGGGATGTCCGATAATGGCTTTTTGCCGATATCCGATATTCCGATATTGTCCAACTCTTTAATTACTGATACCGATATCAACCGATACCGATATATACAGTCGTGGAATTAACACATTATTATGCCTAATTTGGACAACCAGGTATGATGAAGATAAGGTCCTTTTTTTTAAAAATTATAAAATAAAATAAGATAAATAAATTAAAAAACATTTTCTTGAATAAAAAATAAAGTAAAACAATATAAAAACAGTTACATATAAACTAGTAATTAATGAAAATGAGTAAAATTATCTGTTAAAGGTTAGTACTATTAGTGGACCAGCAGCACGCACAATCATGTGTGCTTACGGACTGTATCCCTTGCAGACTGTATTGATCTATATTGATATATAATGTAGGAACCACAATATTAATAACAGAAAGAAACAACCCTTTTGTGTGAATGAGTGTGAATGAGTGTAAATGGGGGAGGGAGGTTTTTTGGGTTGGTGCACTAATTGTAAGTGTATCTTGTGTTTTTTATGTTGATTTAATAAAAAAACAAAAAAAACAAAAAACAAAACGATACCAATAATAAAAAAAACGATACCGATAATTTCCGATATTATATTTTAAAGCATTTATCGGCCGATAGTATCGGCAGGCCGATATTATCGGACATCTCTAATTTCAAGAGTTACATTTCCAGGCTCACAGAAGTCACAGAACTTGCAAGATTTTTTTTAAATTTTTACATTTTTGAGCGAATTGATAGATGTTAAAAAAAAAAAAAAGGTCTGTGTTTTAACTATGATATCACTGTTTTCACACACGTGATTTAGAGCAGTGTTTTTATGGTGTCCCTTCACACCCTTGATCTAGTCTTTACTTGGCCCTGAGTGATCACAGTGATTTGTGAGACCAAACATGTCCTTGCAAGGATGAGCTATGGATGGAGATCATGAGATTAGTTCCATAGACTTACAGAGCCTTTGAGGGAGGGAGGGTTATTTAATTGTTTCTCAAAGATGAGAAGACATGATGCACATGTAGAGCACTTCCACATCACAACTACATTAACTACCAGCTCCAATATTCATTATTAAACCGCATGAGTGTAATTATCCAAATGAGCTACAAATGAGTCGTGAGAAAAGTCCCCTCATTATTAACAAATCTCCCAATCCATTTGATTTTCACGACTCCGTGCTTTTAACTATTTATCAGCGGCAAGGATTCCTCTCCGCGCTAATGGGCTCTGATGTAGCTGGCGTGGTGTTGTGATCTCCTCCGAGCGGGAAAGAAAGAGTGCCAGAGAAGAAAAATGGAGGTACGAATCATTGAGTGCTTGAACACACTTTTCTTCATGGTGTCGATTTTTTAATTCTGACCAGAAGCAGCGCTCACATCACTCAGCTGGGTGGAAATAGTGACTGTCCAGCTTGGATAGCAGTATAAATCAGTGTTTTTCAACCACTAGTGTGCTGTGAGATTATGTAATTTCACCTATTTGGGTTAAAAATATTTTATGCAAACCAGTAATTATAAACTGCAAATAAAGTGCCATTGTTGAGTGTCGGTGCTGTCCTGGAGCTCGGCAGAGTAACCTTGTAATACTCTTCCATATCAGTAGGTGGCAGCAGGTAGCTAGTTGCTTTGTAAACGTCATATCTAATGCTTGAACCAAAAATAAACAAAAGGCGAGTGCCCCTAAAAAAGGAATTGAAGTGTAGACATGGCTATGGAAAACGAAACTAAAACTGAACTGGCTGCAAAGTAAACAAAAACGGAATGCTGGATGACAGCAAAGACTTACAGCGTGAGGAGCAGAGACGACGTCCACAAAGTACGTACGTACATGACATGTCCCCACAAAGAAGGATAAAAACAACTGAAATATTGTTGATTGCTAAAACAAAGTAGATGCGGTAAATATCGCTCAAAGGAAGACATGAAATTGCTACAGGAAAATACAAAAAAAAAGAGAAAAAGCCACCAGAATAGGAGCGCAAGACAAGAACTAAAACACTACACACAGGAAAACACCAAAACACTCCAAATAAGTCACGCGTGATGTGACAGGTCGTGACAGTACACCTACTTTGAGACAAGAGCTATAGTGATGCATGCTTGGTTATGGTTTGAATTCATATCCAACAATTGCAACAATGACTTTTTATTGTCAATATCAACTACTGAGTTGACATTTTAATGTTTTCTGCTGGTGGTGTGCCTCCGCATTTTTTCAATGAACAAAAATGTGCCTTGGCTCCAAAAAGGTTGAAAAACACTGGTATAGATGAACTATCCACGGAAAATAACTCAATACAAAGCTATTATTGGCTCATTATTGCAAACACAACATTGCGCGATCTTATTTTCACTTTTCTTCTATCACCTCATCCTGGTTACATAATGTTGCCGCTGTGTTTGAATGCATAAATGTGAGCTTTGATGACCTTATGACATCTGTGTTGTGTTAACAGTGAAGTGTCCCATGCTGGGGTTTCCGCTACCGGAAAAAATGAACCATTTTGCATTTTAGTGAGGGGGTGTAGGTAAGGTTACATATTCCTAATTTGTATTTATGTGCAGGAAATAATGGAACATAAACATGTATTTGACGCTCAAACCTTAATATTAATGTAATGAGAGCTGCTATAATTCAGTGTTACATTATTTACATACACAAAAATTGTGTGTATGAATTGTTGGCGGTTTGGAGTGCATAACCTAGGCGGGGGTCAGCAACCCGCGGCTCTCGAGCCAGAGTGTCCGCCCTGAGATCGGTAGGTTGTGAGTTCAAACCCCGGCTGAGTCATACCAAAGACTATAAAAATGGGACCCATTACCTCCCTGCTTGGCACTCAGCATCAAGGGTTGGAATTGGGGGTTAAATCACCAAAATGATTCCCGTGCGTGGCCAGCGCTGCTGCTCACTGCTCCCCTCACCTCCCAGGGAGTGATCAAGGGTGATGGGTCAAATGCAGAGAATAATTTCGCCACACCTCGTGTGTGTGTGACAATCATTGGTACTTAACTTAACTTAACTTAACATGTGGCTCTTTAATTCCACTGTAGTGGCTCCCTGGAGCATTTTGTAAAAAAGGATTGAAAATAGAAAAAGATGGGGGAAATAATTTTTTAGTTTTAGTATGTTTTTTGTTTGTTCCAACGACATGACACAAACCTTCCCAATTGTTAGAAAGCCTATTGTTTAGTATATTTGTGTGTATGCTTCACTGATGAGAGTATTTAGTGAACATCGTTTTGTCCTTCTAATTTAGGCGGTTCTTGAACTCACCATAGTGTGGACTGTGATTCTGTTTGTTTACATGTAAAATCTTCCACTCATTCTTTCTCCCATTTTGTCCACCAAAAGTTTTATGCTGTGCGTGAATGCACAAAGGTGCTCCTTGTTGATGTTATTGACTTGTTGGAGTGCTAATCAAGCGTATTTGGTCAGTGCATGACTACAAGCTAATCAATGCTAACATGCTATTTAGGCTAGCTGTATGTACATATTGCATCATTATGCCTCATTTGTAGGTATATTGGAGCTCATTCAACATCCTTTACTTGTATCCTCTTTGTATATAATTTAGTTTTGCATGTCTCATGACACATTATCTGTATGTATTATTGGCTGCATTTCTGATAGTTGTTTGTGTGCCATGTTGTTCCAGACCACATCAAACGTTACCCAGCTTGCCAAAGATTTTAATGAATCTATTAAAGAAGACAGCCTGCCGTTTCCTTTAACTTGGACACACACATCTATACATTTGGCCATTAAAAGCCAGTCATTTCCAGGAGTTAGCCTCTGATTTACTAACGGTTTCCGATGTTGTAAAAATGTGTAGAATAAATATTACATGTCAACATTTCTGTCAACGACGATTTGCTTCAGCCTGCGACACATAGTCATTTTGATAGTAGGCTAATATAACTAATATAGACACTTACGTCATGTGTTGCTTTCATTATAACACTTATATAGGGCTTTTTTTTTTGTATTTTTGGTCCAATATGACTCTTTCAACGTTTTGGGTTGCCGACCCCTGACCTAGGGAAATCATATTTGTAATATTATGTTCAATAACATTGTAACTATTTTCTGTTCCATCATTAAAATATTACGTGTACATTTTATCATGTAGGTCTACCATTATTTTAGACAATTATGACAACAAAAAAATATCACTTATCTATAGTTTTTTAATAAAAGAACACTCTAAATGCCAGTGTACAGTGCATGAAAATATGTGTGCATGTTTAAGGTCGGACGGTTTTTCACGGGACACATTTCCTGTGTTGTTGTTTCTGGATGAGGAGATGCTGCTCCGTTATTGGTTTAAGTAAAGTCTGAATGTCATTAAAACAGTTAGCTCCATTTTTTGACACTTCTTCCACTCCCGTCCTTGCATGCTACACCGCTACAACAAAGATGACGGGAGAAGACGCCGCTGAAGGTGAGCCACGTAAATAAGACCGCCCACAAAACGGTGGATCCAGAAGCGACTGTCAGAAAGCGGCTTGAAGATGATCTGTAAAACATAATCTATGCAACATTTTGACCAAAGAACCACAATTACATGTTAGTGTAGACCACAAGGAAGTGTTTGAATGTAGAAAAAAATTATAATAATATGACTCCTTTAATGCGCCCTATAATCCGGTGCGCCTTATATATGAAAAAAGCCTTTTAAAAAAAATAGACCATTTATTGGCAGTGCGCCTTATATTCCGGTGCGCCCTATGGTCTGGAAAATACGGTAATCGTAGACGTTTGGTCCGATGTCGATTGAATTTGAAACATGTATTCTTGACAAACTAAATAACAAAACTTTTGAGGTTTCAACGTAGCATGTGGGCAGAGAAATTGAATTACTTACCATAAAGTGCTAAAAATAACCTCTAAGAACTCAACGCCACGAGGTCAGAGTGTGACCATGCATATTTCCATGTGAAGAAGGTCCCCTCTAAAAAGATGAATGTGCCCCTTTCCCAAAATAGTCACAGCGCCAACTAGTGTTGACGGAAAATATCAACAACTCTCATGCACACGGACGAAACTTTAGTTTTATGACTCTTCGGTTGCCATCGTTTCCAACGCATGAGTATCAATTAGGAAGAGAAGCAATGAAGACCGATGGGGATAATAAGATGCCATACAAACCAATATGCATAAATCCTCACACAACCATATTGAATTTCACTCCAACCAATAAATCTCCAAGTAGGCTTTGATCATCATTCCTCCTCCCTTATAAGCTGCTCTCAATGTCTCTCTCCGTTTTAGGATAGGATGGGATCGCTTTATTCATCCCAAAACGGGGAAATTATGTGGTTGTAGTGCAGATACAAAAAGTCCACAAACAATGAGGTTTTTTTGGGGGGAAATGTGTCTATGCCTCACAATCCTTATGTAAGACAAGAACTAGAGATGTCCGATAATGGCTTTTTTGCCGATATCCGATATTCCGATATTGTCCAACTCTTAATTACCGATTCCGATATCAACCGATACAGATATACACAGTCGTGGTATTAGCACATTATTATGCCTTATTTTGGTGTGATGCCCCGCTGGATGCATTAAACAATGTAACTAAGGTTTTCCAAAATAAATCAACTCAAGTTATGAAAAAAATGCCAACTTGGCGCTGCCATATTTATTATTGAAGTCACAAAGTGCATTATTTTTTTTAACATGCCTCAAACAGCAGCTTGGAATTTGGGACATGCTCTCCCTGAGAGAGCATGAGGAGGTTGAGGTGGGCGGGGTTGGGGGAGCGGGCGGGTATGGGGTAGCGGGGGGTGTATATTGTAGCGTCCCGGAAGAGTTAGTGCTGCAAGGGGTTTCTGGGTATTTGTTCTGTTGTGTTTATGTTGTGTTACGGTGCGGATGTTCTCCTAAAATGTGTTTGTCCTTCTTGTTTGGTTAGGGTTCACAGTGTGGCGCATATTTGGGACAGTGTTAAAGTTGTTTATACGGTCACTCTCAGTGTGACCTGTATGGCTGTTGACCAAGTATGCATGGCATTCACTTGTGTGTGTGAAAAGCCGTAGATATTATGTGACTGTGCCGGCACGCAAAGGAAGTGCCTTTAAGGTTTATTGGCGCTCTGTACTTCTCCCTACGTTCGTGTACCACTACGTACAGGGGCGTTTTAAAAAGTCATAAATTGCACTTTTTGAAACCGATACCGATAATTTCCATACTGATACCGATAATTTCCGACATTAAATTTTAAAGCATTTATCGACCGATAATATCGGCAGCCCAATATTATCGGACATCTCTAACAAGAACACATATGTTTTTCTTTTATTATGGATTTTAACTCGTATAATTGCAAGAAAAGTCAGCCAACAGTGGAGGCTATTGAGAGTCGCTCTCTTCCGCCTATAAAGCGCTCTACAAAGACATACAAAATCCTTCATCAACGTTTTTTTTTATGCACGCTGTATGTATATACATGAACATTCATAATAACATGGAATATTTACATATTTTGTTCATTTTAACGCATACGGTGGAGAAATAATTTCACAGACGCATCACAGCATTCACTTATCCCTTCAACAACAACAACAATTACTACTAATCAGTGCAGATTTCGCGAGAGACAAAAAAGACTACTTTGGGACAAATGATGATGCAGAACCTTGTATTTTTGAGCCTGACTATAAGGAGGAGTCAGTAGAAGCATTTAAGTCCCATCTTAAACTCATTTGTATACACTAGCCTTTAAAAGACCCCATTTTAGACCAGTTGATCTGCCGTTTCTTTTCTGCTTTGCCCCCCTCTCCTGCGTGGAGAGGTTATTAGGTGACCACAGATGAAACACTAGCTGTTCAAAGTCGGGACCACTCATATGTGCATCAGTTGGGGACGTCTCTGCGCTGCTGACTTGTCTCCACTCAAGATGATCCCCTGCTGGCCCCACTATGGACTGGACTCTCACACTATTAACTAGATCCATCCGATGTCCATTGCTCCGGTTCGCCCGGGGGTCCCCACGTCTGCGGTCCCCTCCAAAGTCTCTCATTGTATCCCATTGGGTTGAGTTTTTCTTGCCCTGATGTGGGATCTGAGCCGAGAATGTCGTTGTGGCTTGTGCAGCCCTTTGAGACACTTGTGATTAAGGGCTATATAAATAAACTTTGATTGATGATGACTTTGAGGATGAGCTGCAAGGTTTAGAAGCTGTGCTGAACAGACCCAGTTTTAGTGAAACACTAAGCATCTTGCAGCAGTATTGTCAATTTCTGACAAGCTATGCAAACTATAATAAAACAATCGCTTACTGTACAATGTCTGCTCTCACTGGGATGCCAACTGATGGGACATTTATAACTTCCCGTTTAGATGAAGAATTGATCGTAGATCCTCACAAAAAAAAAAAAGTGCTGAAAACAAGCGTCTCCTTGGTATAAGTTCTCGGTTTATGACCCCACAACCTTCTATTATCCAGGTGAAAGGCATGATTTTAAATCCGGAATTAACTTTCACCAGCTCAGAGGCGATACAGCAACTCACCGGCTCAATATGTCAATATCAAAAGCACGAGCTAGTTAGCGCTGTGGGATCACGGCTATGGCCCGCCTTAATGCATGGGCTTTATGGGCTGAAGGCTCTGGTCCCCCCACCCAATTAAGGGCCCTCTGAGTTTCACGGCGGAAAACAATATTTGGTGTTCTCATTGGCGTGTCAGTCACAGACAACTCTACTTCGTGTAGCGACTGTGTACTCTCTTTTTCGGCTGGGTTGTTTTTACCTACCGCTCCGAGGGGGGGGGGGGGGGGCGCAAACCAGGTCGCCGGTGTGAGAGGCAAGAGTGCTGACTATTGAGCTAAAAGCAGAGGGAATCTCGCAGATTCTCAAGTGTGCATGCGCCCGTCGCAAAGGAGATGTATTCCATCCATCCATCCATCCATTTTCTACCGCTTGTCCCATTCAGCTGCAATCGGGCAGAAGGCGGGGTACACCCTGGACAAGTCGCCAACTCATCACAGGGCCAATACAGATAGACAGACAACATTCACACTCACATTCACACACTAGGGCCAATTTAGTGTTGCCAATCAACCTATCCCCAGGTGCATGTCTTTGGAGGTGGGAGGAAGCCAGAGTATCCGGTGGGAACCCACACAGTCACGGGAGAACATGCAAACTCCACACAGAAATATCCCGAGCCCCAGAATCGAACCCAGGACCTTCTTATTGTGAGGCACATGCACTAACCCCTGTGACACCGTGCTGCCGGAGATGTATTCATGAACAAAATTATTTTTAAAATGGATGGGAGGGACAAGCGTTAGAAAATGGACGGATGGATGGATAATATTTTTTCATTGTTGCTGTTAAGTAAAATCCTGATTTTCTTTTTTTTTTCTATACTGTAGTTTGTCTGCGTAAGCGCTTATAATAACAATATCGCTAATACTTGGTTAACTATTCAGAAAAAACATGTGTGCTTGTCTTAGATAGGGATTGTGAGTGGGCAAAATCCCCCCCCCCCCCCCCCCAAAAAAAGTGCAGTTCCCCTTTAAAGAACACTAAGAACTAGAGATGTCCGATAATATCGGACTTGCCGATTTTATCTGCCGATAAATGCTTTAAAATGTAATATCGGAAATTATCGGTATCGGTTTCAAAATTATCGGTATCGGTTTCAAAAAGTAAAATGTATTACTATAAAGCGCCGCTGTGTACACGGACGTAGGGAAAAGTACAGAGCACCAATAAACCTTAAAGGCACTGCCTTTGCGCACATAATATCTCTGGCTTTTCACACACACAAGTGAATGCAATCCATACTTGGTCAACAGCCATACAGGTCACACTGAGGGTGACCGTATAAACAACTTTAACACTGTTACAAATATGCGCCACACTGTGAACCCACACCAAACAAGAATGACAGACACACTTCGGGAGAGCATCCGCACCGTAACACAACAGAACAAATACCCAGAACCCCTTGCAGCACTAACTCTTCCGGGACGCTACAATATACACCCCCCGCTTAATTAAGAGTTGGACAATATCGGAATATCGGATATCGGCAAAAAAGCCATTATCGGACATCTCTACTAAGGACCGTAACTTTGCTAAATAAAATAACAGCTCTTTTCCCGGTAGGCCACCTAGATCTGTAATAGACTCACTCTTGGAAATCCCTACAAATCAGAAAGGCATCATTTCAAAAATGTGCATCCTAATTTCCCATCTTAAAGAGACATCTCTTGACAAAATTAGAAACGACTGCAGCAGAATTTGCAAAGTTTTGGATGACAATGACTGGAAATCTGCATTGATACAAATAAATGATAGCACATCTTGTTCAAAGCTTAATCTAATACAGTTTAAGGTGGTCCATCGCACATATTTTACTAACGCTAAACTTTCCAAAATGTGTGCCAATATTGCAGATACACGTAATCGACTCCTGCAAACATTACACACATGTTCTGGTCCTGTCCCTGTCTGAAAGCCTACTGGATTAATATTTTTAAACATCTTGCAGATGCATTACATTTTAAATTGACGCTTTGTGCAGAATTGGCTATTTTTGGAATTCCCCCAAACTTTTAAAAAATTAAGCAGACTTTTAGGGATAGTATCGCCTTTGCATCATTACTAGCTCGTAGAGGGATTTTATGGGAGTGGAAATGCACAGTTTGCCCCCAAGGCCTCTCTATGGCTTAAGGACCTCATGTTTTTCTTAGATTTAGAGAAAATTCAATATAATTGAAAGCTGCATAATTAGTTACATAGAGAGACTATAGGATAATTGAGACACTCACTGGTGACAATGAGCCTTTTCGCTTACCTCAACTCTTTTTTTTCTTTGTTGTTGTTGTTTTTATTCATTGACACTTCTCTGTATGTTTGTGATTTTTATTTGTATTGTTACCGGTTTTTTTTTCTTCCTTTTAGTCAGTTACTGTGATTCTCTATCTGCTTGTGGTGCAGAGGAAGGCAGTACATTGCTACCCACGGTGACTGGAAGGTAGGACGGGGGGGAGGCAGGGAGTGTTATTATTTTACTTTTATAATTTTTCTGTAGTTTTGTATTTTTTTGTATTTTAGTATTTTTTTATTATTTTTTTGGGGTGGGGACAAAAAAAAAGGTGTCTGTTTTCTCAGTACCTGTATTATGATTTCCCTATCAAATGAATAAATAAATAAATACATTTTAAAAAAAAGAACTCTAAGGACATAAGTCATTAAAGAGCACAGCTACAGTATGTCATATGTAGGATTTTGAGCAGAAATTTGTGATAAAACTTTTTTTTTCCCACCACAAGGACACTTCATTGGGTACACCTTCACAATTTTGTTTTGTGAATTTTCTGGGTTTTTTTTGTTTTTTTTGTAGCAGTGCGCTGTGAGCCCTTTTCCATTCTGCCCCCTCAAAGGGGCGGCCAGAATATTAGGAACAGCGCCCTCATTAGATGGTGCAGGGGTACCTAATGTTGTGTCCGGTACTCCGACTTGTGTGCGCGTTATTATTGCCGTAACAACAATAATGACACATGACATGTCTTTGGATCGTGCGTAATCGACAACGCAAACAACACAGCAAATAAACAGCGCACTTACCTTGGTTAAAAAAAAAGAAAAGAAAAAAGCAATCAATCGGGGAATCCCGGCAAGCAGAGAAGTCCTTTTACGCACGCACGTCCCCAGGAAAGCGAGGCTTTGGAATGAAGCAGCCTCCTCCTTGTGTGCGTCTTGTTTGCCTTGCCATCACTCAACAGTGCTTCACATTTCATCTCAGCTCCAGCCTGCATAAACTTGACCAAAATAAATAAATAAATGAATAAAAAAAGTCCAATAACGACGATCCTCTGCAGTCAGTAGTGGATTGAAAGTGCGCCAAAGTGCCCGTCCTTAGGTTTCCATGTGAGGCGTCATCGTTTTCTTCACTGCATGGTTTTGTTGAGAGACCAGCGCCCCTCCTGCTCCTGCGTCTTCTCCTGCATCACCACCATCTACACCATCTCCAGTGCTGAAGGAGGATGTCAACAAGTTGCATTCGGGGGGTTGGAAGATGGTGCGAGAAGGCTTTGTTTGCAAGGAATTCTGCTGCTTGGATTGGAAGGTTGAATGATTAAGGGCGTGCATGCAGCAGAGCAGCATTACTTCAGCAGGGAACATGAGTCCAACGTCTATACCAGGGGTGTCCAAAGTGTGGCCCGGGGGCCATTTGCGGCCCGCAGCTAATTGTTTAGCGCATGGGTCAAACTCTGGCCCGCGGGCCAAATTTGGCCCGCCGTGTAATTTCATTTGACCCTTGAGGCAATATCAAATTAACATTAGAGCTGGCCCGCCAGTATTATACAGCAGCGGTGCTGCTGTAACACCGCATTCACCGCTAATACTCATACTTGCCAACCCTCCCAATTTTCAGCGCCCCTCTCGAAAGTCTCCCGTGGCAACCATTCTCCCGAATTTCTCCCGATTTCCACCCGGACATCAATATTGGGGGCGTGCCTTAAGGCACTGCCTTTAGCGTCCTCTACAACTTGTCATCACGTCTGCTTTTCCTCCATACAAACAGGTCACACTGAGGGTGGACGCATAAACAACTTTAACACTGTTACAAATATGCGCCACACTGTGAAACCACACCAAACAAGAATGACAAACACATTTCGGGAGAACATCCGCACCGTAACACAACATAAACACAACAGAACAAATACCCAGAACCCCTTGCAGCACTAACTCTTCCGGGACACTACAATATACACCCCCCCCCCCCCCCCCCCGCTACCACCAAACCCCGCCCCCGCAACCTCGCCCACCTGAGCCCCAACATTAATGAACTAGCATCCCAGAAAAGATGGCAGGTATCTGGCTTGGGCACATCAGATTAGATCAGTGTGTTGCAAACTGAGCAGTTTAAAGTCCTGAATGGTTAATTCATTCATTGTTATTTTATTTTCAAATTTATTAGCCTGTGGAAAAAGTTAATGTTGATATTTACCTCAGAAGGCTGCAAATAGAAAAGAGGCATTCAATTTTTTATTTACATTTTATTTAACATACCATTGATGTTTTTTCGTTTGTTTTTTGAAAGTTGATTTTTCACTATTAAGTTATATAAGCGTTGCTTGTTCCATATTCAGCAAATCAGTCTAGCAAACGGAGCAATAATTAACGTATTATTCATGCACTTTCTCTTGCTACTTCAAGACTTGAATGTTTGATTCATTCATTATTGTTATTTCATTTTCCAATTTATTATTAGCCTGTGGAAAAAGTTTATTTGGATATTTACCTCAGAAGGCTGCAAATAGAAAAGAGGCATTACATTTTTATTTACATTTTATTTGATATATCATTGATATTTTTTAATTATTATTATTATTATTTGAAACTCGATTTTGCATGTCACTATAAAATTATATAAGCCTTGCTTGTTCAATATGCAATGCAAAACTTGTTTGGGTCCCTATTAAAAGGTTAATTTGTTCAACCTTGGCCCGCGGCTTTGTTCAGTTTTAAATTTTGGCCCACTCTGTATTTGAGTTTGACACCCCTGGTTTAGCGGCCCCGCCACACATTCTGGAAAGGCCATTGCAAAAATCAAAAAACATTAAAAAAGTAGAATGAGGTGAAATCTAACTAGAAAAAGTTGCAATGTTGACCATACTTGCCAACCTTGAGACCTCCGATACCGGGAGGTGGGGGGTGGGTGGGGGGGGGGGGGGGGGGGGGGGGGGGGGGGCGTGGTCGCGGGGGCGGGGGGCCGTGGGTGGGGGCGTGGTTATTTAAGCTAGAACTCACCAACTCAAGTATATATATATATATATATATATATATATATATATATATATATATATATATATATAATATATATATATATATATAGTATGAAATACTTGACTTTCAGTGAATTCTAGCTATATATACAATATATATTTATTTTATTATACATATAAATAAAATAAATACTTGAATTTCAGTGTTCTGGAGGCTATCCAGTAGATGGCAGTATTGTCCTGTTTAAGAGTCTCACAACATTGCTATTTACGGCAGACAAACTGCTTTACGGTAGACTAAACGTGACCGCTGTTGTTGTGTGTTGTTACCGCGCTGGGAGGACGTTAATGAAACTGCCTAACAATAAACCCACATAAGAAACCAAGAACTCGCCCTCGATCATTCAACAGTTATGACGTCATTGGGCAGGCAAGCTGTTTATATTGTGGGAAAGCGGACGTGAGAACAGGCTGTCCCCACTCAGGTCCGCATTGCGCTGGAGGGGGCGTGGCCTCCAGCTCCGGCTGAATAACGGGAGTTTGTCGGGAGAAAATTTCTGCCGGGAGGTTATCGGGAGAGGCGCTGAATACCGGGAGTCTCCCGGTAAAAACGGGAGGGTTGGCAACTATGATGTTGACACAAATCTGCCATGCGGGCTGTTTTTTTTCTTTTGTCTATCTTTATTTTCCTTTTTTTGTCATTGCTCAAAAAAAAAAAAAAAAGACAAAAAATCAATCTTATAATGAATTATTGACCTATTCAAGGCTCCAATTACTTCAAATATTTCACATTAAAATGTTTTATGTGGAAAAAATATTGCATATATTGTGTGGTTGCCATATAAAAACATCCAAGTTTTCTTTGACAAAAGAGCATAAAACAAATAAGATAATAGTTCAAACGTAAAATCGACAGATATATCTGAAGTTGATCTTGTAACTTAAGTGTTGAAAGTAAAACAAATAATAATACAAAGTTATCACTTTATGAGCGGGGCACCTTTTGGATCCCAAAGATCTTTAGTGGGATTTTATTTATCTTTTCACTGTGATTAATGAAAAATAATAATATGAAAATAAAATCAATGGTGACATGCATTATTGATCTTTTCAGGGCTCCAATTACTTCACATCAAACATTGCTTTCTGAATGTTTTGGGCGGTGGGGGAAATACTGCATATTTCAGTTTTACTATAAAAAAACAAAGTTGTCTTTGACAGAAAAGGCATATATAATAATAGGCAATAATAATTTGACTTGTTTTTAACATTTTAATGACTGAAACCCTTTACGGGCCCTAGGAGCCCTAAATGTTAAACAAAATCAAAATATATATATTTTGTTATGGTTTGAAAATGAAAAATATCAAAATGGGCCCCGCATGTTTGGACACCCCTGGTCTATACTCTCTTACAGGGGTGATTCGTGGGCCGGATCAGGCCCGCGAACAGGTTTTAAAGCGGCCCGCGAGATGAGTTTACTAATCAGAATCAGAATCAGAAATACTTTAATAATCCCAGAGGGGAAATTAAGATTTTCCGCACAATCTGTCACGGCCCCGGGCTCTCTGTGCGCTGCGCTGGGCGCTCCGGCTGCAGCAAGCAAGTTAAACCCCCGATCTAACAAAGGTCTTAACTCATTCTCCTTCTATGCCACATCAATATGGAATGCACTCCCAACAGGTGTAAAAGAAAGTGCATCTCTATCCTCCTTCAAAACCGCACTAAAAGAACACCTCCAGGCAACTTTAACCCTTGACTAACACCCTCCCCCCACCACATCCCACCTCCCCGGATTGTAAATAATCAAATGTAAATAATCAAATGTATATACTTGTTCTTATGCTTTCTGAACTCACTATGTTCACTGCTCGCTGTACATATCCTACCAAGTCAGACCTACACTGTTTCAATGTCCATTTCTCTGATTATGCAATTGTTGATGACTGAAGTGCTGATATCAATTCATTTACCAGTCATTTGAAAGTAATTAGTTGTATTTAGTGTTGTCCCGATACCAATATTTTGGTACCGGTACCAAAATTATTTTGATACTTTTCGATACTTTTCGATACTTTTCTAAATAAAGGGGACCACAAAAAATTGCATTATTGGCTTTATTTTAACAAAAAAATGTACGGTAGATTAAACATGTATTTCTTATTGCAAGTTTGTCCTTAAATAAAATAGTGAACATACAAGACAACTTGTCTTTTAGTAGTAAGTAAACAAACAAAGGCTCCTAATTTAGTCTGCTGACATATGCAGTAACATATTGTGTCATTTCTCATTCTATTATTTTGTCAACATTATTAAGGACAAGTGGTAGAGAATGAATGATTAATCTTCTTGTTCATTTACAGTTAATATCTGCTTACTTTCTCTTTTAACATGTTCTATCTACACTTCTGTTAAAATGTAATAAGCACTTATTCTTCTGTTGTTTGGATGCTTTACATTAGTTTACTTTTCAGAGGCGGTATAGTACTGAATATGATTCATTAGTATCGCGGTACTATACTATGTACTATATTGTCCAACCCTAGTTGTATTACATATTTATTGTCTCACAATTGCGATGCATGAGAACAGGGCTTTTAAATACTTTTTAAGACTCCAGGGAAGATGCAGCAGCTTGAGAAATTAAGAAAAAAAAGTTTTTTTCCAGACTGCAAAGCTAATTAAAATGAATTTTTAACTGTAGGGGTTTGCAAAATATGTCCCGGAAAATTCGTTTTTTGAAGCGTAATGGATGACCTGACATTGGCATATATTCTCTGAAAGGGAGGCTCACTGTGCTGCACTTTAAACAATTCTGCTCTAAGCGATGCTTCTGTGTTGTTTTCACCAAAATAAGAAGAGAGATTCTCAAGTATGACATTTACTTTAATGCACAGATGGCCTTTAGCAAAACAACACATAACTGATGCTTCTTATCTTAATAGACCTGTGTTTGAATGTATTAACAAAAAATAGAGATGTGTCACCTAACCAAACAGTAAACAAAAAAAATGTTTTACTCTAAAGCAATGGTGTCAAACGTAAGGCCCGCGGACCGGATCAGGTTTTATCCAGCCTGCAGGATGAGTATAAAAATGAGCCGAAATTTTTGAATGAAAGAAACCGGTGTTCCAAATGTGTCCACTAGATGTCGCAATATAAATTCTTTGTATCTTTGTAGATGATGCTACATATGTAAAAAAAAAAAAAAAAAAAAACATGTGATGTTAGTACATCACTTGAGGAAAATGAGCAAACTACATAAATAACATCCTGTAATTTGATTTTGATTTAAAAAAATGAATCACGATAGATTGAAAATTAACACCAATGAGTTGACTGATGAACATTATCACATAATTTATTCAGAAAGTATAAATAACGGCAAGTAAAGTTAGAACACTATTAACCGTAAAATGTAAGTTTAACAAAAACCCAACAACATTATGATTTGTACATTTTCAGAATGTGCTTGTTCTATTTTTGAACAAAGAATACAATCATAAGTTGTCTTTATTTTTAAGTTATCGTGCCGTGATTTTACCAGTCCGGCCCAATTGGGAGTAGATTTTTCTCCATGTGGCCCTCGATATAAAATTAGTTTGACACGGCGGGGAACTGCACGAGATGGCGGGGGTCCACGCGACCTCTCCCGGGTCCCGGACGGTCGAGGACGCGGCATACACAGGATTTAGAGGCGCCTTTACACAAACATTTTCGTTATTCTCTTTCTCTTTGTCTTCAAAAAAGCCTGCCAAAAGGAAACCAAACCTATCCCCCAGCAACCCTACCTGGCTTCCTCCTCCCTCTCCCTCCCCTCCCCCTTTCTCTCCCTCCCCCTTCACCTGGAGGACGATCAATATGCCCCTCTCTCTCTCTCCTCTCTCTCCTTGCTCTTCAACTGCAACAGCAATAATAATTTTTCTGGTCAGTACCACAACACAGCGGACTCTGATGCTCTTTTTAGTTCCAGTGGACTACACATCATCCACCTTAATGTGAACAGCCTCTCTGGAGCCAAACTCGACCAAATCAGAGAAATGTTCCTCAACACGAAGGTAAAAATCTTGTGTTTCTCTGAAACCAAATTTGATCAAAGTATTTCTGACTCAGAGATAGAAATACAAAACTTTTCGGTTATCAGAAAGGATAGGAATAAACACGGTGGGGGCGTTTGTATGTATATTCACCAGGATATTAAATACATAACTCGCACTGATCTTAATCACAATGACCTGGAATCTGTGTGGGCGGAAATCAAATTTAAAAACGCTAAGCCGGTACTAATAGGGACTGTTTATAGACCCCCTAATCAGAGTGATTTCTATGGGGCTTTGGAAGAATGCTTGGCGGGGACAGACAACATGGAGAAAATTATAACTGGGGATCTGAACACAGATATTCAACGCAAAGATGCGCCTGTCTTCAGATCCTTCAGCAAGTTTTGTAATCTGCACGGTCTTTCCCAGCTAATAGCGCTACCCACAAGGGTGTGTGATTCCACCCAATCAACCATAGATCTCATTCTCACTTCAGACCGGCCTAAAATAATGGGGTCATGATCTGTGGTCTTAGCGACTACTATCTAACCTTCTGCACCCGTAAAATAGCTAAACCTAAAGCCAATGGCCACATAACAGCCCAATCCAGATCCCTAAAAAAATACTCCAATGACAATTTCAATTTAAAATTAGATGAGTGGGACTGGTCCCCTGTGCTCGCGAGCAACCTGGTCGATGTCGCTTGGGATCGCTTCAAAACGGCGTTCCTAAAGATACTAAATGACATGGCTCCCGTGAAAACAGTCAGGATCAAAGCCCGCTCGGAACCATGGATGAATCCGGACCTATTAGCTGCCATAAAAGACAGAGACAGGAAATACTCTGTATACCAAAAATGTAAAACAGAAGTAGATAAACAACCCAATAATATCAACCTCAAATTACTCCTTTCAACTCTCAAAAAGCAATGCAATAAATTAAGAAATAAGTCAACCAACCTGACTAAATCCTTAAAAAAAAATTACATTAACGACAAAATAGAGGAAAACACGAATAAGCCATGTGAGCTCTGGAAAATTCTCAACAACCAGCTTCCTGGTTGCAGCCAGAAACTTAAAACAAGACTCACCAACATCAGCATCAAGGAGGGTGACTCCCTCATTACAGACAAAATGGAGGTAGCTAGCAGACTTAACATCTTTTTCACCAGCATAGCCGCAACTCTTGTCAACAAGCTGTCCCACCACTCTGGTCGCTTTGGTGTAGAACACATTAAAGCCTTCTACAGAAAGCTAGGAGTATCCAACGATGATTTCAAATTAGAAATGGTCACAGCTGATGAGGTGTTTAAAAAATTGAGCGCGCTCCACCCTAACAAGGCCACCGGCCTTGATAATATTCCCTCCAGATTCCTCAGGGACTCTGCCTCCATCATTGCCCCGATCATCACGCACATAATAAACCTATCAATTACACAAGGCCAAGTACCAAAAGATTTTAAGATAGCAAGAGTAACTCCCCTCTTTAAAAAAGGAAGCAAATTGGAACCTGGCAACTACCGACCTGTTTCTATTCTCAGCTCCATTTCGAAAGTAATGGAGAAAATAGTTTATGAACAGGTCGATAGTTACCTTGCCACTAATAAACTCATGTACAAATTCCAATCCGGCTTCAGAACTAACCACTCCACTGACACATGCCTTCTCTATCTGACCGACCACATTAAACATGAGGTGGACGCGGGCAAATACTGCGGCATGGTCATGCTGGACCTTCAGAAGGCCTTTGACACCGTTAACCACGCTATACTGTTGGATAAGCTCAGAGCAATCGGATTTAACAAAACCTCTTGGAGCTGGATGCAGTCTTACTTGGAGGGGAGGGAGCAGGTGGTAGAGGTGAACGGCACCATGTCGCCCCCCCCCTCTCGGTGAGCTGTGGAGTCCCCCAAGGCAGTATATTGGGACCTTTACTGTTCCTAATATACATAAACGACATGTCATCGGCATGCGACTGTGAATTGTTTTTGTTTGCGGATGACTCTGCCTTGCTGGTATCAGACAAGGACAAGTCACAGGTGGAGAAAATCCTCAGTGCTGAGCTCTGTAGAACTTGCACCTGGCTCGCTGACAACAAGCTATCCATCCACTTGGGTAAAACAGAATCCATCCTGTTTGGGTCCCACATCAAACTTAAGAGAGTCAATGACTTCAACATAAAAGTAGGTGACAGTGTCATCACCAGGAAAGATGAGGTCACCTACCTAGGTTCCATTCTAGAGGCTAACCTTTCCTGTGACAAAATGGCAACCAAGGTAATCAAAAAGGTTAACCAACGAACGAGATTTCTCTACAGAATTTCCTCTCTGGTCAACAAAAGCACCTTGAGGATTCTGGCGGGAACTCTCG
>NC_084733.1:24949242-25109242 GCF_033978785.1 Entelurus aequoreus
AAGTTTATTGCCACTGCCAGGGTATTTAAGTTATCCTGTTTGTTATGGAAAATAAATATAATCTACATACAAATCCCTGAGCCCCAATCATAACATCCGAACAGGCAATTTCTGAGGTAACAGCAGAAACATTTTCCTCTAATTTTCCTTTCCATAATGCCTTTCCTCTGTTTTCATTATAGACAGAACATGTGAATGCCGCACCCACCTTTCATCAATATAATGCACTGTAACTCCCAGGTAATTATGCTTACCGATTGATGTCCAGTAGTCCCCACTGAAAGCAACTACAGCTGCAGGTTGTAAAGTTGTCACTTTTACAGTCCTCTCCTTTTCATACAAGTCGTGTATTCTTGGTGCGTCTTGATGGCGGCTCATCCGTGCTGTCACTTGTTGCGATTCACACAATGTTTCTCAGGCCGGCATCTTCCACAACACTAATGGGCCTACAGTCTGTAACTATAGGCTGACCATATTGTGAAATCCCAAAAAGAGGACACATATATGCGTGCCAAGGCGGGCAGCACGCCAAGGCCGGGACTAGGTGAAAATTTGCCAATGATACTCGAACTTGCTTCATAAGTAATATATTTATTTAAATAAAGCATTTTTATGGGGTCCCAGGGACCCCATCAAATCATACAAATGGGGTCCCACAATACATTTTTGGGGTACCACTTTTTTGTAAGCGTTTTGAAAACAAATGACAAATGTATGTATTATCCTGTTATATCTCACATTCTATGTTGTGTTTTGGAAAAAGGTTGTCATAAACGAGCTCTCGCCCTGCACAGCTGTTTTGTGCTTTGTAGTGTCGATATGGGCTTGTAGATCTTTATTTGCCACAGATATACACGTTCCTGCTTTGCACACAGTGCATTCTGCTTCCCATGTGTCACGGCCAGGACCAAAACACAAATACTTTTTCCGCAAATCATCCGTGAAGTTGCATTTACTTTTCGGCATTTCTTGTTTTCATGTCTGTCTCCACTCACTAGCTCTCTCCCTCTGTGTCTCTGCCCCCCCCCCCTCACGAATGTCTCTGCGTGCGCACCTTCGCAGCTTGTTTTGTTTAACCCCTTCTTAACTTAACCGTAGAGTCTAGGGTCGGCAACCTTTATCACTCAAAGAGCCATTTTGACGAGTTTCACAAATGAAAGAAAACAATAGGAGCCTCATAACTCTTTTGAGATTTAAAATGAAATAACACTTTATACAAATCTTTTTATTGCTTTGTGCTATGTTTAAACCAGGGGTCTAAGACACGCGCCCCAGCCCGCACTTTAATATGACAGTGTAAAGTTACTGCGGCCCGCGAGATTTACATGAATGGCGTTCAACAGTGGCATAGTTGGCAATCCTCCCACTTTCCCCGGGAGACACCCGAAATTTGGGCGTGATGGCACTGCCTTTAGCGCCCTCTTCAGTCTGCTTAAACAGCTTACCTGCTCGGACACATGTTGAATGCATCTTCTGCTTGCACTCAATTATGACAGCAAAGCTTAGTTGTTCAGCAGCCACACAGCTTACACTGACGGTGGCCGTAAATAACAACTTTAACACTGTTACGTTACAAATATGCGCCACACTGTGAACCCACACCAAAAAAGAATGACAAATACATTTCTGGAGAACCTCCGCACCATAACACAACAGAAACACAACACAACAAATACCCAGAATCCCATGCAGCCCTAACTCTCCCAGTCTACATGCCCCACTAGCACCAAATCCCCCCACACATCACCTCCCCCCCCCTCCCTCCCTCCGTGCGTCGGTTGAGGTTAGAGAGTTAGGGCTGCATGGGATTCTGGGTATTTGTTGTGTTGTGTTTATGTTGTGTTACGGTGCAGATGTTCTCCAGAAATGTGTTTGTCATTCTTTTTTGGTGTGGGTTCACAGTGTGGCGCATATTTTTAACGTAACAGTGTTAAAGTTGTTATATACGACCACCGTCAGTGTAAGCTGTGTGGCTGCTGAACAAGTATGCCTTGCTGTCTCCCACGTGTGCATATTAAAGCTTCATACAACATGAGGCCGGGCTGGCATGCTGTTTGTGCAAGTAATAGAGGATAATATATGCAGTGCCATCACGGCACGCCCTTAATTTAGTTGTTAGGGGTTGCCGATCCCTGCCTAAGACTTACATTGAAAATACACGCAATCATAACTCAAAATGCCGGACATTTGAGGCATTTAAAAAACCCCGCCCGGACACCCCGGACACACCCGCAAAAGAGGACATGTCCGGGGAAAAGAGGACGTATGGTCAGCCTATGTAACTATCCACTTCGCTATGGCATTTGTTAGCTTCTCTTGCTCTCGTTTATCTATACTTCTCCCGCACGCTGCATTTAACGTAGTCTGCCGAAGCCTGGCTCCACTTTCTGCTTTGTTGAATGGTTTGCTCGCATCAACAGTGTGCTTCGCGTTAAGGTGATATTTTAGACTGGAAGTACTCCTGTGATAAGAAAATTCAGCTTGGCAGTGGCTACAAACCACTTTGCTTCTGTGAAATCCGCCACCTGGAAGTACTTTATAATAAAAATGACCCTGTAAAATTTCTGTTGAGTTACCCTTCTTCTCCATGCTTGTTTTTTTTTCTTCCGCGTTCTCCTTCCTTTTCCGCAGGAGCCAGCAATAGGCGTTAACAAAATAAAAGCATGTAAACAACATACGCAAATGCGCAATAAAAAAATTGTCGGTGTTAATAGATTGATGCGATAACTCGAAATGAACGCATTAATTTGCCCATCCCTAATATATATACATACATATATGTATATACACATTATATATATATACACATTATATATATATATATATATATATATATATATATATATATATATATATATATATATATATATATATATATATATATATATATATATATATATATGTATATACACATTATGTATATATATATATATATACACTACCGTTCAAAAGTTTGGGGTCACATTGAAATGTCCTTATTTTTTAAGGAAAAGCACTGTACTTTTCAATGAAGATAACTTTAAACTAGTCTTAACTTTAAAAAAATACACTCTATACATTGCTAATGTGGTAAATTACTATTCTAGCTGCAAATGTCTGGTTTTTGGTGCAATATCTACATAGGTGTATAGAGGCTCATTTCCAGAAACTATCACTCCAGTGTTCTAAAGGTACAATGTGTTTGCTCATTAGCTCAGAAGGCTAATTGATGATTAGAAAACCCTTGTGCAATCATGTTCACACATCTGAAAACAGTTTAGCTCGTTACAGAAGCTACAAAACTGACCTTCCTTTGAGCAGATTGAGTTTCTGGAGCATCACATTTGTGGGTTAAACGCTCAAAATGGCCAGAAAAAGAGAGCTTTCATCTGAAACTCGACAGTCTATTCTTGTTCTTAGAAATGAAGGCTACCGGTATTCCACAAAATTGTTTGTGTGACCCCAAACTTTTGAACGGTAGTATATATATATACATATATATATATATATATATATATATATATATATATATATATATATATATATATATATATATATATATATATAGGGGGACAGCGTGGCGAAGTTGGTAGAGTGGCCTGGGGTTCAATCCCCACCTTCTACCATCCTAGTCACGTCCGTTGTGTCCTTGGGCAAGACACTTCACCCTTGCTCCTGATGGTTGCTGGTCAGCGCCTTGCATGGCAGCTCCCGCCATCAGTGTGTGAATGTGTAAATACTGTCAAAAGCGCTTTGAGTACCTTGAAGGTAGAAAAGCGCTATACAAGTGTAACCCATTTATCATTTATATGTATATATATATATATATATATATATATATATATATATATATATATATATATATATATATATATATATATATATATATATATATATACACAATGTTTTTTTCATATGAAAACTATCAATCTCTTTGGGCATACATGCTTTTCTTTGGACAGACACTCAACTTCATTTCCTCTTGAAAATGAAAGTAATAAAATCAAAATAAAACATTAAATACTTGAAATAATTGAAAATGCAAGGAAACATCTATTATTCAGATAAAAGATAAATTATTAATATCAATGAAAATAAAGCGAGATATTAATTGGAAAGCTGACTTCAATTGTAAAATATTCACATTGTATCCTCCATGGACTTTGTATGGTGGAAGCATCTCCCCACAAAAAAAAAGCTTCCACAGCCTTGTGAATATGAATGTGTTTCTACATGCGTGGACAGAGTGCAGTCCAAGTGTCTGCTGCTGCTGCATCGCTGGTGTGGCAGTGGAGAGAATCTTGTCAGATTGCATACATGCTTGTTAATCACAGGGGAGAGCCTGTTGCACGGACGGCCCTGCATAATTCACTACGGACAAGTACTGTATATCCTAGCTTCTATTAAATAGAAGAAAAAAAATGGTAAGAAATATATGTGCAATCACAAAGCAGGTTTCACGGAATATAATGAACAATGATATTTTTTAAATAATTTTTCATATACCAGTACTTCTACAATAGGAGGGAGTGAGAGGCTGGCATTAGTACAACAATGCTAATCGTAGTGAACCCTTGGCACTTTTTTCTTCAATATTTAATCAATGTTTAATGTTACAGATTGACAGTGTTGGGCAGTAGCTCATTACAAGTAGCGAAACTACGTAGCTTAACTACAATTCCCAGTTGCTTGCCACTGTTGAACGAGTAGCGATTCCTGTAGCTTAGCTATTTTTAGACCCTCGGAGTGAGGTAGCTTACATCAAAGCTACAAGCTAGAGAGAGAGTGAAGTGTATTTCTGGTCTTGTCGCCCCCTCCCGGGCAGAAGGGCAACACGCTTGCGTAGCTGGATCCAAAGAGACGTCGGAGACGCTTTGCTGAACCAAAAGTTGCTTTATTACAAGCGAGCGTCATTTAAACAGGTCTGCAGTACCCAGAGAAATCTAAGTAACAAAAATGGAGGACTCCTAACTTGGAGAAGCCAAACCACCAGTCTTATATTCCTACCTCCTGTCTGTGTGTGTGTGCTGGGTCAGGAGAGTACAGACTGACCATAAAAGGAGATGTCTGTGTGTAAGTGTCTGGAAAACAACTGCTTTAAGTCATATCTTAAATGTTGTCGTTGAGCTAGACAGGTAGTCTTTTCTCAAGGATATGGTTATGCATTCCGAAGTCCCAATTAGGGCCCATTTCCTACGAGAAGTGATCCAATCCACCTGCAAATATCAAACTAAGAGGCATTATCTTATTATGTGCTCAAACTGAAATACCCCTGTTTACTTAAACTTGAAGGTTTGCTTTCTCCAAGGTGAATATGAACATTCACCCTATGTAGAACATAATATGAGTTAATTAATTAACTTCAAGAGAAAACAGACTGCGAATCATAGGCCCCAAAAAATACGGAGAAAATACAATGACCTGGATGAATGAGAACATCCATATATACGGTGAAAATCGATGATGATTGGTTGGTGTTCATATGGTGAGTCACAATTGGCGAAGGTTAGGGCGAAACATTACAGACTGATTGATTGAGACTTTTATTAGTAGGTTGCACAGTGAAGTACATATTCCGTACAATTGACCACTAAATGGTAACACCCGAATAAGTTTTTCAACTTGTTTAAGTCGGGGTCATCAAAACCAGGAAGCAAAATAACAAACATGCACTAATGTCACATGACGAAAGAGTCAGAAACAGGGGGATGCTTCAAGCTCAGGGTTTACGTGGACCATTAAAAAGCATTAAAAGTCCATCCATCCATTTCTACCGCTTGTTCTTCTCTGGGTTGTGGGGGTGGCTGGAGCCTATGCCAGCTGCACTTGGCCGGAAGGCGGGGTACACCCTGAACAAGTCGTCATCTCATCAAGGGCCAACGCAGATAGACAGACAACATTCACACTCACATTCACACACTAGGGCCAATTTAGTGTTGCCAATCAACCTATCCCCAGGTGCATGTCTTTGGAGGTGGGAGGAAGACGGAAAACCTGGAGGGAACCCACGCAGTCACGGGGAGAACATGCAAACTCCACACAGAAAGATCCCGAGCGCAGGAATCGAACCAAGAACCTTCATATTGTGAGGCAGGAGCACAAACCCCTATGACACTGCGCCGCCCGCATTTAAAGTCTTTTAATAGATTTTGCCAAAATTAAGGCCTAATAGCATTAAAAAGCATCAAATGTGATGTTCAGAGGCATTGCAAATGTAGGACTTGGCAATATGTCGATCCATCAAACGATAAATGAAAATTAACTTAAAGGCCTACTGAAACCCACTACTACCGACCACGCAGTCTGATAGTTTATATATCAATGATGAAATCCTAACATTGCAACACATGCCAATACGGCCGGGTTAGATTAGTAAAGTGCAATTTTAAATTTCCCGCAAAATATCCTGCTGAAAACGTCTCGGTATGATGACGTCACGGATTGTAGCGGGCATTTTGGGACACCATTGTGGCCAGCTATTAAGTCGTCTGTTCCACAGTATTCTGGACATCTGTGTTGGTGAATCTTTTGCAATTTGTTTAATGAACAATGGAGATAGCAAAGAAGAAAGCTATAGGTGGGAAGCGGTGTATTAGCGGCCGGCTGCAGCAACACAAACACGTAGCGGCTACTTTCTACGTGTTTCATTGTTTACATTCCCGAACAATGACAGTCAAGCTTTACCATTGGCCTGTGGAGAACTGGGACAACATAGACTCTTACCAGGAGGACTTTGAGTTGGATATGCATGTTTGTGGAGATGGGACAACAGAGACTCTTACCAGGAGGACTTTGAGATGGATACGCGCTACCGTGAGTATGCAGCTTGCCCATACGTGCGTGCCACTATGTACATGTCACGTACGTAACTTTGGGGAAATATATGTGCTGTATGAACTTTGGGGAGGTGAACGGTACTTTGGGCTGTGGGATTGAGTGTGTTGTGCGGGTGTTTGATTTTTATTGGCGGGTTATATGGACGGGAGGGGGGAGGTGTTTGTTATGTGGGATTAATTTGTGGCATATTAAATATAAGCCTGGTTGTGTTGCGGCTAATAGAGTATATATATGTCTTGTGTTTATTTACTGTTTTAGTCATTCCCAGCTGAATATCAGGTCCCACCCGCCTCTCACAGCATCTTCCCTTTCTGAATTGCTTCCACTGCCCTCTAGTCCTTCACTCTCACTTTCCTCATCCACAAATATTTCATCCTCGCTCAAATTAATGGGGAAATCGTCGCTTTCTCGGTCCGAATCGCTCTCGCTGCTTGTGGCCATGATTGTAAACAATGTGCAGATGTGAGGAGCTCCACAACCTGTGACGTCACGCTACTTCCGGTACAGGTAAGGCTTTTTTTATCAGCGACCGAAAGTTGCGAACTTTATCGTCGACGTTCTCTACTAAATCCTTTCAGCAAAAATATGGCAATATCACGAAATGATGAAGTATGACACATAGAATGGATCTGCTACCCCCGTTTAAATAAGAAAATTTCATTTCGGTAGGCCTTTAATGCATGTTTATTCAACACCAAGATATGACGTGTGTATCTAATCTAATCTAATCTAATTTTAAGAAACACTCAACGAGGTACAAAACATAAAACAACCCAAAGACAAGAGTCCAAAACTAACAGAACATAACAAAAACATGATCCGGACCACGGATCATGACAGAAGCATAAGAAACACAAAACATGCCTTTTCTAACAGTGTGTCAATTTGTTTTAGTTGCTAAAAAAACAACTTGGTTAAAAGATTTTAGTGTGTGTATAAGTACTTTTTTAGCACGTTCTACAGTATCGTGATAATTATTGATAATCGTAATAATTTGGTCACGTTAATTACAGTTCATTTGTTTATCACTACTACCGTTTACTGTTACATCAATCAAAACATAACAACACAGTATCTTTAAACACACTTATACACATACGCAGATTCCAGGAAACAACATGAATGTTTTGTTAATTGCATGTGCATGTTATGCAACCCTTTTGTGTGAAGGGGGACTTTGAATTTTGACAACCCTGCCAAACTGACATTTTAGATCAGACCCACTAGCACACACCTTAGGCCTACCAATGATTCTTTCTTTACATTGCACATTACATTGTTTTAAGTCAACGGCCGTCATTTGGTGTGTGAAGAGATACTCTTAAGCTCAAAGAAACTTGAGGCCGGGACTCAAGGGGCTCATTTGTCTTGTTTGCAGGGCCTGACGTTCCTATTCCGGTCCCGTCATCCAGCTGTTTTGGCGTGCGCGGGGTGGATTTGCCGTCTACAATTGACAGTGCTCATCCCGGGAGGTTAAGTGCATTCTGACCTTTCGGGCTTCACGGCTCAAGACAGCCTAAAGTTATCCGAGGCCTCTTATCGGCGCTCTAATTCAGACCGACACAGCAACTTTCTGCACCCTGCTCTTCTTTAATGTCATTCCTTTGCACTTTTACAACTATGTGATGCCATAGCCTACCTACTGCTCATTCCAATTAACAAGAGCACCACTAAGGCATTAATTTCTACACACATTTGTTAATTTACCTTTAATCCCAATTAATTAAGCCAATTAAGCCAATTAATTTTGTGTTGATGACTCCCACATCCTAGATCAATAACTGTCGCGCTAATTGGGGCTATCTTTAATTCTGTATCCATGATAGTTAGCCTCAATTACAGTTGATAATTTGTTTATACACGGAGCTGTTGCTTAAAGGATAATGGGAATTAATTGGATGAGAGCAACATTTTTTTTTTCTAACGCCACTGACAGTTATAAAGTGGAATTTACTCTTAATACAGTCGGGGTCAAAAGTTTACATACACTTGTTAAGAACATAATGTCATGGCTGTCTTGAGTTTCCAATAATTTCTCCAACTCTTATTTTTTTGTGATGGAGTGATTGGAGCACATACTTGTTGGTCACAAAAAACATTCATGAAGTTTGTTCTTTTATGAATTTATTATGGGTCTACTGAAAATGTGACCAAATATGCTGGGTCAAAAGTATACATACAGCAATGTTAATATTTGTTTACATGTCCCTTGGCAGGTTTCACTGCAATAAAGCGCTTTTGGTAGCCATCCACAAGCTTCTGGCAAGCTTCTGGCAAGCTTCTGGCAAGCTTCTGGCAAGCTTCTGGCAAGCTTCTGGTTGAATTTTTGACCACTCCTCCTGACAAAATTGGTGCCGTTCAGCTAAATTTGTTGGTTTTCTGACATTGACTTGTTTCTTCAGGATTGTCCACACATTTAAGTCAGGACTTTGGGAAGGCCATTCTAAAACCTTTATTTAGCCTGATTTAGCCATTCCTTTACCACTTTTGACGTGTGTTTGGGGTCATTGTCCTGTTGGATTACCCAACTGCGCCCAAGACCCAACCTCCGGGCTGATGATTTTAGGTTGTCCTGAAGAATTCTGAGGTAATGCTCCTTTTTCATTGTCCCATTTACTCTCTGTAAAGCACCAGTTCCATTGGCAGCAAAACAGGCCCAGAGCATAATACTACCACCACCATGCTAGACGGTAGGCATGGTGTTCCTGGGATTAAAGGCCTCACCTTTTCTCCTCCAAACATATTGCTGGGTATTGTGGCCGAACAGCTACATTTTTGCTTCATCTGACCACAGAACTTTCCTCCAGATGGTCTTATCTTTGTCCATGTGATGTCAGATGTACATTGTATCGTAGGTAACCGATAAGACGTGCTTGTTTTTATGTTTTCAATCAGTGTATCTTAATCATAGAGCCAGGGCCCATTGTTTCCCAGCTGTGGTACGTATGTGGTACTCAGTTGTAACACACTTTTCCACCACTTGTGGCAGTAATGACAATATCAAACACCAGTGACGTGCGGTGAGGTTAATGTCTGGTGAGGCACTGCATCATCACAGTCAGATTTACAAACATATGAACCCTAAATAGTATCTTATTCCCCATGTGATTGGCAGCAGTTAACGGGTTATGTTTAAAAGCTCATACCAGCATTCTTTACACAACTGTAGCACACAAAAAAGCACATTTAATAAAAAAAAACATTATTATGGTCTTACCTTTCTTGCTGAACATCCACACAGCCAGCCTTTGCGTGTGTACCACGCCGTTTGAAAAGAACGGGTCTTCTGTCCCGAAGTCAAAAGCAAACCTTTTAGCTCCGGCGTTGGTCTACCTTTAATTATTACCTCCTGCTTCGATTGAAAGTCCAGTTTAGAAAACGGTTTTATTTTACATATGTAATCCTCCATGTTTTTAATAAAAGTCCAGGCGAGAGGAAATAAACAATCGCTTGCAAACTTTTTTTTTCTTTTTTTTTTTTTTCTTCTGCGGCCGAGGAATGATCTCTGGGATCTACCACCAGGAGGCCGGATTACTGCGAGCCTCAACCAGTACGTCTTTTGCAGCAGATTTATGAATGCTCAGCACAAGAAATACGTTACACACATACAGTTGTTGACAAAATACACTGTACATTATATACCTCAGCTAACTAAACTATGGTTTAAGTAGCTGATATAATTCATATAGCAATACGGTCTCACTGCACAGCAGCTCAGCAGTTAGCCGAGTCATTGTGCACAATCCATGTTGAGGCACAACTGAGTGACGTGCCTCAACTAGCTGCTGATCACCGCACAGTCTCTTCTCAGTATTTGAACGGCAAATGTGAAAATAAAATTAAAAATAATCTAAAACTGGTGAAGTTAAATGGAAAATAACTTTAGTATAATCACTGGATACATATAACAATTTAATTAATTTTTTTTTCTTTTTACATTTTTTTTCTTTCCATGATGGCAGGTGAGGCCCCGCCTCCCCTGCCTCTAGTGACTGCACGCCACTGTCAAACACACAGAAGAAGTCTCGAGTCAAAGTCCTAGGCCCCGTTTCCGCTGCACACCAAATCTGATTTTTTTAGCCCTGAAATAACACAGTTCGGATATTTTTTGCCAGTCTAAACGCTCCAAAGTGCTTCAAATCTGATCTTTTGACATTAGATTCCAGCCACATCAGAAGGTAATCCTGAATACTATTGGAATCTGATCTTTTCAAATGTGACTTCAGTCTAAACGCAATGCGACCTGAATGCGACCCGCATGCGACTTTTTTGTCAGCTTTGCGCGAGCGACGTCACTCGTGTACGCCGTGAAAGACGCTGTGAGAAAAGTCTATTTAGGACGATCGAATTTTAGCTGCATGCCTTGTTAATAATGCGCAATTAATAGGCTATATGTAATATATGAATATATATATTTTGATTCCGAAGAAATAGCGATTTCTGAAGGACCAGAATTGACGCTGTGGCACATTTGCTTACATGTGAGTGGAAAAATAAAGCTCAAATAGATCCACGCGGATGTCCATGTCTCCTCTACTTAACAGCCTTTAAAAGAGTAGAACCCTCCCAAATATATTACACTACATCCATTCATACATTTAATGCTGTGCGTAAGCTTGAAATGATCAAAATACATAAATATTTATTGTTATTATTAATATGCCTGTTACCACATTATATATATATATATATATATATATATATATATATATATATATATATATATATATATATATATATATATATATATATATATATATATATATATATATATATATATATATATATATACTTACATCATGTATATAAAACATTAATGGAGGTGTTTAGATGTTTTTTAAAGGGCTTTGTAGGCGGAATTGCGCGGCTCTCATAGGCTCCATCGTAAGCGGACTTTTGATCGCATTTATTTAATATTTAGAATGCAAAAAAAAAAAAAAGACATCGATCGTCATGTGTCTCATAGTGATTGTGAAGGATAGGCAAAATTCCCCAAAAACTGCAGTTCCCCTTTGACTGCAAAAATGATGACTAAATTGGTGAGGCTGTATTTATATTTGCACTTAAATTTTTTTGACAGTTTATTTAAGAAACACATTTATTATTAGTAGTATTTTTTCTTAATAATTTAGTCAGAATTTTAGCACTGTGCAATTATGCATACATTTATTTTTATTAAGTTTTTATGAGCCCCTTCTTTTGCAGTATTTATTTTGTAATCAGTCTGATCTAAGCCCTGATTATGATATTTGTGATTAACACATGTTTTCGTATTATTTGACAAGGTTGTAAACTGTAAGTAGGTTAGATTTAATTATTGAATATTATTAAAATCAAGAGCAAAATTACTAATTGAGTGTTAATATTTGAGTGGGCCCTGTCCCCTCTGTAGTGGGGTAGATGGGCCCCGAGATCAAAAAGGTTAAGAACCCGTTTTAAATATTACTAAATATATGTATATATTATGATTAAGAGGTATTCCAAAATGTAAATAATGAATACAATTGTTAAAATAAAATTATATGGATCATGAATATTAAAATTACTTTTGATTTTATTAGTGAACTGTGAACAGTTATGCTACCACTAAAGCTAGTGCGAATAAATCCATCCATCCTTTCATCCATCCATTTACTACCGCTTGTCCCAATTGGGGCCGCCACCTCATCGCAGGGCCAACACAGATAGACAGACAACTCCACACAGAAAGACCCAGAGCCCGGGAATCGAACCCAGACCTTATCCGTGTGAGCCACGAGCTGTAACCACAGCTTCACCGTGCTGTGGTTTAATATGGTTTCTTAAGGAGGACAAACATGACACAAAAGCTTCCTAATTGTTAGAAATCCCACTGTTTATATTGAACGTGCTTCACTGACGAGAGGATTTGGCGAGCGCTGTCTTGTCCTACTATTTTCGGCGGTCCTTGAACACACCTTAGTTTATTTACATGTACAACTTTCTTCGACGCTGCCAAAGTAAGACGTGTTTTATGCCACTCCTTCTTTGTCTCATTTTGTCCAACAAACGTTTTATGCTGTGCGTGGATGCACAAAGGTGAGCTTTGTTGATGTTATTGACTTGTGTGGAGTGCTAATCAGGCATATTTGGTCACTGCATGACTGCAAGCTAATCGATGCTAACATGCTATTTAGGCTAGCTGTATGTACATATTGCATCATTAGGACTCGTTTGTAGATATATTTGAGCTCATTTAATTTCCGTTACTTATGTCCTCTGTGTATTTAATTTATATTTGCATGTCTCAGTAGTTGTTTGTGGGCCAAGTTGTAACTTTGGCCATTCTAAGGCAGTAATTTCCAGGAGTTAAAAAGCCTCCGTTTTACTAATGTTCTCAGATGTTGCAAAAATTTGTAGAATAAATATTACATTTCAACATTTCTATCAACGAAGATTTGCGTCAGCCTGCAAAACATAGGCCTTTTCATAGTTAAAAGCTATTATAAACACTTACGCCATGTGTTGCCTTCATCATAAGACTTATATAAGACTTTTAAAGTCATTCTGATAGTAGGTTAATATAGCTAATAGACACTTACATCATGTGTTGCCGTCGTTATAAGACTTATATAAGGCTTTAAATTTTTTGCAGCTCCAGAAAGATTTTTGTTTTGTATTTTTGGTCCAATATGGCTCTTTCAACATTTTGGGTTGCCGACCGCTGCACTAGATATATGAAAGTTAAAAAAAAATACATGAATTACTTTCCCTCGTAATTAATTACATCTATTAAAGAGTAATTTTGTTAAAAATTCAGTTACTTTGAAAAAAAAAAAAGTAACTTTTTTATGACCTGCAGTATAGTAACATTAGAGTTAGAATAGTGTTAAAAATGTGAGCTCCAGTCCAGGATGTGTGTTTGGAAATCAATAATACATGAAACAGAACACTTGACAGGACACACTTTCTAGGCATTTGCAGACAATTAGAGCGAAAAGTGCCAGCGAAAACGCCTGAGTGGCACTTTTGGCCACTTCGGAAAGTATTGAAGAAAAGAAACGATGCGAAAAAGTGATCCGTGGGGTCACAAGGACCTTTTTTTGGCTACAAAGATGGTCAGAAGAGTTGACGTTCACTCAGACTTGAACTATTGGTGGGCTTAAATTGTTTTGTTTTTAGGGCGGGTGCGCCCTCTGTACTGTAAGGTCATGTATGACATACAAAGTAACAAGGATGCATCTTCTCATGTCTTACACAGTACACATGCACACACTACATCATGGTTGATATATGGCATTACGCACCACAGGCGTACTTGACCTTCTCCCACAGAGAACATTTTCTCATCTTCTCTGACGTAAACGAAAGCAATTGCCTCCCATTTACGTAACCTTTAGGTTGTTGTTGTACGACAACAATGAATGTACTCAAAAGTGCTTGCTTTGACGCTAAAGAATGTAACTTGAGATAAAGGATGAATGCACCGCTCAAATTTTTCAAAAAAGTGGAACTTTGGTCAAAATGTGGTGTTTTTTATTCCTAATTTTTATCACTCAACGTTATTTGCAGGGTTGAAAAATATATATATATATATATATATATATATATATATATATATATATATATATATATATATATATATATATATATATATATATATATATATATTGTAGATAATGCATATGTTTAAGAGCTATTTCTTTATTCATAATCATGTTTGAATCAGCTCATTTCTTTCCTTAATTTTACTCTGTATACTAGTTTCTCTTTGTCTTCAGATTGCCTGGTTAGATAGGGTCGTAAACCATCAGGAATGTGAACACAACCCCCAAGTCTCTCTTCTTATCAGTGTTGGGGGGAGGGGAAAGGCGGGCTTTCTTTGTGTGAAAAGGGTTGCTTTTGGCCGGTGGAAGGCCAGATCAACTTGGGCTGCGCATTTGTATGTGTTGTTCGAGGCTGGTCTCATTATTGCCAAAGCTTTGACAATAAAATTACAAAATACCTTTTCTGTGCTTGGTGGTACGTTTGAGTTCAGTTGATATGTCATTAAGGAACTTGGGACTGACCAGCGTTTTACATCCCACTTGGAGGAACATCTGGTCAAACGCAACAATTTGGGGGCTCGTCCGGGATGACACGCTGACAATTGGACCTTCTCTTGCAATCTTCTGGACAGACTCACATGGCCAAAACATAATTCAAGGTAAGCAGAACCTTTCTTTTTAGATAAAATCTGCATTAGGAGTCTGCCCAGAAGTCTGTAAGTTAAACACTGCTTTGTACCCCAGACACAGAATGGTGATTTTGATAGATTGATTGCATTTTTGCCGAGCCTGCCATTGCATTAAAATTGTAAATAAGTGGTCAACTCACGTCATTGTGTCTCGATTACCGTGACGGGCAGTTTCATTGACGAGTGAACTAATAGTTGGGTGTGGCTCACCCTGGGTAGTTGGTCGCCGCCTAAAAGAGTAACGGGTTGGATGCCCATCATATGGTACAGTAAATACTCCCCGGTTGTGAGATCCCTGTTGACATTTTTATGTGCACACAAATTAAGGATGGGTCGGAGGCCATTTGTAAAATACAATAAATACTCCCTGGTTGCGAGTTCCCTACGGCATTAACGTGTGCGTTAAAATTAAGAAACGTACGGGAGGAGGCCCTTCTGTACCATATGATAAATTCCACGGCTGGAGGCCATTTGTAATAAATACAATAAAGATTCCCCGGTTGTGAGGTCCCGGCGACACTTTAGTGTGCGCTAAAATTAAGGAAAAATAGACACAATGGCCAAGGAGTGTGACAGAAAAGAATGTGATGACGGCTGGGGAAAATGTGATGAATCATTACTGTTTAATAATCCATTGAATGCACTGTTGTCGACAATGGAATTAGCAGGTAAAGTTTAAAAAGAAAAAAAAAAAGAAAAAAAAAAAAGAAAAGAGAACGTTCCTTGAAAGGGTTAAGAGGGAGTTTACAATACTCGAAAAGTTGTGAACTCAAACGTCTGGTAAAATAAAAAATAAAATAAAAAAGTAACTGGAAGTTTTATGGTAAAGTGAAACGCAGAGAGAGTGCTTACGTGTGCGTGGGTGTGTGTGCGTAGGGCTGTAGGCACTTGCTTGTGTGTGCGTGAGTGCTTACACGTGCATGTGTGTGTGTGTGCGCTGGTGAAAATGGTCAAGAGAAAAAAAAAGAGAATTTAAGAGTTTAGCGTATGATAAAAGTAAACGGGGATTACGTGGAAAAAGGAAATGCAGCAAAAGAAGCGATGATTAATGAGACAAATAGGACAGACTAGACTGATTGGTGTTTTGCCTGCCGCGCATGCGCAAGACAATTCAAACGACCCGCCCAGACTTTGACTAGGCCACCGCCTCCTACTCCAGTGAGAAGGAGAGAGAGAGAAAAAGAGAGCAGGTGAAGGAAGATTGAGGGTGAAGAGGATGGTTTGAGAAAATATGGGAAAAGGATGTTTATAACCTTACGTTATGTGAATGGTTTCTAGGAGAACAGAAAATAGAAACATTGTGTGAAGTGTAAGGAAGAGATGGATACAGGATGTTGTTTGTAAAGGAAAACGAAAGTGAAGAAAAGATGAGAAAGTGACAAATGAAGGTATTCGTAAATGGTATGCTGTTGATTGTGGTTAGCTGCAAGTTTGTTTATTTGTTTGTTTGTTTAGTTGTTTGAGTGAAATGGGAAGAAATCAATAGGAGACTTTAGAAGCATTTTGTATCGTTGTGTTTCCACACAAGATGGCAAAAATACAGAACAACAAGTAGGATTAATGGCTGAATCTTCGACCTCACCGATAACACTATACGTTACAAACATAGCTACTGCTATGCGCAGTCTCTTTCCTCAAGATGAGGATGATAAGGCTAATGACAGAGCAGCAAGGAAGCAACTCCTTAATTTACAGATCGCTGAAAATAAAAGGTTAAAAGAACCAAAAGGTCAAAGATCAGCTAGGATATATTCAGCAGTGGGTGACCTTGCTTTTGAGTTCCAACAGGTGGAGGAAAGAATCCTCAACAGACGTGCAACCAGACGGTTGGACTCGGGTGGTGGACAACACGATGCTTCAAAGCCAGTCCGGGGTGGAAACTGTTTCGGCTGTGACCAGCCTGGTCACTGGAGTCGTGAACATTTTCGAACGGGAAAGGTTCCGTAGTGCCAACAAACGAACACAAAAGCGTGGCAAAGGACGCCCACCGCAGGAGCCCCAGCAGGAGATACAGACTGGCCCCCTGCTGGACATGAGTGTCAACGACAATGTTATCAGTTCGTGATTGACACTGGCGCCACCCATTCGATTCTGAATGCAGAGGTACCAAAGAAACTGTGTGCTTCCTCTTTAAAGGTCGAAGGCTTCGCTGGGGTCACAAGGTTACCTGTCACCAAACCACTTCAGGTTTGGCTGGACCTCCTTTACAGACTGTACCCTGACATTCAAATCGCACAGAAGGAACATTCCTGGTGTTACCTGACGGCTTAACCACCAAGCTGCGACACCACTACCAAGGCTCCTACCACAGCCTGAAACAACAGGAATGGCTGACATCCAACTGCTCTAACAGTGAAAACCCTGACTGGCTGAGATGCTTCCGTGTGTTCTGCCACCCGACTCGCCATATGTTATGATCACCAGTTAGACACTCACACCAGGAGACCTTTGACTCCTTTGTATATTTATATATGTTGGAACTCATGGAGTGGTTGCTCATGTTGACCTATCTTTGAAACAACTAGCATGGTATAAGATGGACACAATTGTGTCCCACATTGTTCACTTGCTCTCTGTCTCGCCTACAAAACCAAAGAACTTAGGTGCAATGATAAGACACGGCGTAGCTGCCAAACATTACACCGACACCCAAATACCACATTTTCAATTGTTTAGGTTTAGCACATAGTTGTGTTAAACACATAACTATGGGCTGCACTTTAGACACCTGTAGGCTACGAGGAGCTAGCAGCTACACAACAGCTGAGCTAAAACGACACATTACACATTTAAGCATATCAAATAATTATAGTTGCTCATTACATACACAAAGTTGCCATGGCAGAAGTCTGATAGAAAGTATTCAGTAACAAACGTGTCCGCATCATTCAACTTTCTACAACATGAGCTTGACTTAATGAATTATTGGGGCTACCAGGTGTGGTAAAATTTCAAAATACTATTGCTAAAGCATTCGCCACAAGGGTAGTATTTTTCTAGTATTGGTGACAATACATAAATATAAGCATATTTGTTACTTTCACCATATTGAATAAGTTACATAAAAGCTAGGGTTTAGTTGAGTTTGAGTTATTTGTGATATTGCTAAGGGGTCCCCTACCCTAACAACACCCCCCAGTGGACCATAGAGGCTAAAGAGACAATCATTGACCTCAAACATGACCTGTCCTCCGCTACTTGACTATTAGCTGACCTTTTTCTTAGATGTTTCTGAAAGTGATAGTATGACTAACACAGTCTTTTTTTCAGAAACAGAAGGGGGTGAGTGAGGGTGGATACAGACTCCTTGGAACAAAATCGACAATCATCCGACTCTGACACATTCCATAGTTTTAACGTTTTTACCGTGGGTAAGAAGTTATAACTAATTTTAATTTGAAAATAACGATTTTACACATCGATAGTAGTTTAGTAGATCAAATTTAGAATATGGAGGAGGTCAGGGTGAATCATGTATAGTCTTTGATTTCACTGATATGATCAATACGGTACAAGGGAAAAGGTACGTACTGACTTGTGTTGACAATCACAGTGGTTGGCCGGAAGCAACAACAGCCTCAAAAGAGGATGCAACATCAGTAATTAAATGACTTGTGAATGACCTAGTACCCCGACATGGTTTCCCCAAAAAGATTAGGTCAGACAACGGCAACCATTTAAAAAAAAAAAAAAAAAAAAAAAAAAAAAAAAAACCTCACTTAGCCTTGGTCGAAAAGGCTTTCGGACTAGAACACAGGTTTGGGGTACCATCCTGAGTCCCAAGGTAAGGTTGAAAGGATGGACCAGAACATTAAAAACTAATTGGCTAAAATCTGTGCACAGACCAAATTTAATTGGATTGACATGTTGCAATTAGCGTTAATGATCATTCGAAGGTCCGTGAATAAAACTGTTTTACCGCCCTTTGAGTTTTTTCACCCTATGAGCTGCATACAGGTCAGCCCAGGACCAGCAGCCGCCATGGAAGGAGGACTCAGCGTAAAACCAAAATGGTATTTTACACAAAAAATGCAGAATTTGTGTGCCAGTTCTTCTGTACAGATACGAGGATGACAGCCCGCCACTCCAGATTCCCTTCCGGCCGCTGAGAGGGTCAAGATCAAGGTCATCAAACGCAAGTGGACGGAGCCCAGGTAGTCCCTTCAAGGTCGTGGAACGGACGTCTCACGCCCTTCAACTAGCTGGAAAAGGGGACACCTGGTACCACCTCTCCCTCTACACTCCTGCTGAAGAACCTGACAGATTACCAGCGGATGTCATTGCTGACATCGCCACTACATCTGCCCCACTCGACCCCCAGCAGCGCCTTTTGAGCCTGAGGTAGCTGAAGAAGAACGGGAGCAGAAAACGACTCATTTTTAGTGTCATAGAAGAGCGAGGCTTTAATTACACACACATAATCCTACAGCCCAGAAGACGACGCTGAGAGAGAGATTTTCTACCTATATTACTCTTTTTAACTTCTATATTGTATATCCTTATTTGAGACCAGCCTTTATACTCGAAGTTATCCAATTTCTCTTGCTTGTTTTCAGCATAACTATCTGTGTCGTTATATTAAGTGAAAAGTTTGATGTTTATCCCCGTTTCGTTACCTGAATTACTCTGATTTTGATAGACGAAAAGCAGGATGTCACACCCGGTAGTGTTCCCTGACGGACTGGTGCTTGGGCGTGTTCTACTGTCTTTGTGTCTCAGTTCTTCCTTCCTGACGACAGTGACTGACAAGTGTCTAAGAACAAACAGCGGACTTTAAATAGACTGGGTCAAAGGGGATAGCAAGACTTATTTTTTGACCTATGCAGTGTGATTAATTACGGGGGACACAATAGCTATTACCGTGGTAATAACCTCTATATTTGTTACGACGCAACCTGAACCATTGGTGTCGGATGCAGACAACATACTATGGTAAGTGGTGCCCATCGTCCCTTTTATGTTGTTTTGGGGGTTGACCTGACTGATACAGACTCTAATTATTAAAATTAATGTCCTTGAGAGGGCGTTAACTACCTCTACACCCTCTGTAGCACCTAAAGTACCACCCCACCTTGGTGGTGTTTCAAAGGCTCTCACATCTGTGCGTGCTAATGACATCACCACCGAAGGCCTGGTAACTTTGACCTTAGGAGCGGGTACAGGTAAACCTGTGGCTCAGGTGGATGCCAAAACCTGGGTGACTGTGTTGCTTGTTCCGCTGGACGTCCTTTTCCCCACACTTACCCCGCTCCTTTTAAGTTGACTGACATAAATGGCTCAAACTGTCTTATTTCCTTGTTCTCTGAACCCACGCCACCAGGGTGCGATTTGTTGGCTAGTGTGTACCCTCCTGTTGACAATTCCACCCGACTTCTTCCATTTGTGGCCCAAAAGCTGAATTACACGTGTTTTCAATTCAAAGGACCCTCTTCGTCCCCCAACAAATTGGGTGATATTAACCCTTCCTGGTGCACCACACTGATAGATGGCTCAAGGATAGGCCCTTGGGCACGAGCTGACTTATTCTGGTATTGTGGGGAGCACAGATTGTACATTAGAATCCCAACGTTATCCGTAGGGCTTTGTACTATGGTTAGACTGGTGACCCCACTCACCCTAGTGGGTACCAAATTAACTCCCCTTGTAACTCCTGTCTCAGCGGCCTCTCTAACTTCTTGCCGACGCCGCCATGTTTTATCTCGAAGGAGTGTAAAGGGCTCCTTTGATCTGATGAGAAACCCTGATGGTGTTTACTTTGATGCAATTGGACAACCAAGAGGGGTCCCCTCACAACACAAATTGTGGTGTGAATCCTGTGCAGGTTTCGAGAACCTTCCTATCATTGGTGCTATTTTCCCTGTGACTGCTACTAAAAATGTTGAACGCATTAACTATGTTTTTTATAATCTGTTGAGACTGACCAACCTGACTCGTGACGCCGTTGAGGGACTTGCTGAACAACTTGCCCCGACCTCTCTCATGGCCATCCAGAACCGCATAGCCCTTGACCGCATCCTAGCCAAGGAAGAAGGCGTGTGTGCAATGTTTGGTGACCAATGCTGTACCTTCATTCCTAACAACACTGCACCAGATGGCTCAGTTCAGAGGGCCTTAGAGGGCCTCCAGGCCCTGTCTAAGGAACTTACTGAAGTTTCAGGGGTCTCTGACCCCTTTAAAGATTGGCTCCAAAGCACATTTGGCAGGTGGACTGACCTAATTAAGTCTGTCCTGGTCTCCATTGGAGTTTTCTTGGCCATTATAGCCTCTTGCGGTTGCTTTATTGCCCCTTGTGCTAAGTCTCTATGCACCCGCATCATTGTTAGAGCTGTAGAAGGTCAACCCCACCCTGTTTCTGGGCTCGTTATGTCTTTGAAGGGGGTCAAGCAAAATGGAGACTTTCGAGAATTGTTGATTTCCTTCCCTGACCATGACGACATTGACGTGGACTCCCTCCATCTGTCATCCATGTAAATATGCTGTTGTTTTATTGCTAGCTTGCTCAAAGAAAAAAAAAAAAACTACAGCACCTACTTTAATGTGGGGCGTGCTTTAGAGGTGTTGCTCTCGTAGGAGAGATCTTTTGGATAAGATCTGAAGGGGGATTGTAGATAATGCATATGTTTAAGAGCTATTTCTTTATTCATAATCATGTTTGAATCAGCTCATTTCTTTCCTTAATTTTACTCTGTATACTAGTTTCTCTTTGTCTTCAGATTGCCTGGTTAGATAGGGTCGTAAACCATCAGGAATGTGAACACAACCCCCAAGTCTCTCTTCTTATCAGTGTTGGGGGGAGGGGAAAGGCGGGCTTTCTTTGTGTGAAAAGGGTTGCTTTTGGCCGGTGGAAGGCCAGATCAACTTGGGCTGCGCATTTGTATGTGTTGTTCGAGGCTGGTCTCATTATTGCCAAAGCTTTGACAATAAAATTACAAAATACCTTTTCTGTGCTTGGTGGTACGTTTGAGTTCAGTTGATATGTCATTAAGGAACTTGGGACTGACCAGCGTTTTACATCCCACTTGGAGGAACATCTGGTCAAACGCAACAATATATATATATATATATATGTATATATATATATATATATATATATATATATATATATATATATATATATATATATATATATATATGTATATATATATATATGTATATATATATATATAATATTATATATATATATATATATACATACAGTATATGAATATATATATAATATTATATATATATAATATTATATATATATATATATATACATACAGTATATGAATATATATATAATATTATTATATATATATATATATATACATACAGTATATGAATATATATATATATATATATATATATATATATATATATAATATTATATATATATATATATATATATATATATATATATATATATATATAATATTATATATATATATATATATATATATATATATATATATATATATATATATATATATATATATATATATATATATATATATATATATATATATATATATATATATATATATATATATATATATATATATACGTTAGGTCAGGAAAAAACACAGAGGCTATTCCATCCCTACAAGCCTATTTCGCAGGTTTCCCTGCTCTTCAGGGGATAAACCATAGAAACCTCGCCTATATATATATATATATATATATATATATATATATATATATATATATATATATATATATATATATACTGTATATACACGTTAGGTCAGGAAAAAGCACAGGCTATTTCATCCTTACAAGCCTGTAGGGATGAAATAGCCTCTGTGTTTTTTCCTGACCTAACGTGTATATATATATATATATATATATATATATATATATATATATATATATATATATATATATATATATATATATATATATATATATATATATATATACATATATATATATATATATATATATATATATATATATATATATATATATATATATATATGTATATATATATATATATATATATATATACTGTATATATATATATATATATATATATATATATATATATATATATATATATATATATATATATATATATATATATAATATAATTTTCTCCAAATACAGCTGCTTTTTTAACCTCAGAATTTAAGATATACTGCAATATAGAATTGTTAATTTTGATTAAACAACATTTATTTTAATAATGTGTTCCGCTCTCATTGTTGCCACATATTGATATTTTTACAAGTTCCCTTCAATAAATGCCCAACCTTAAATAGACACCAACTTTTTAGCCTTAGAAACGCAGACATAATACAGTGTAGAGTAATTTCATAATATTACTGTATTTACTTTAATTCTGAACTCCACTCCATATGTTGTATCCCAATTATTCTCCAAGTGCGCAGTCCACTTGAAAAAAATGCCACGCCTCAAATTGAAAGCTACTTTTTAACATCAGAAATGACGATATAATATAATATATAATAGCCTGTTATGAGTATTATCCTATATTTACTTTAATAGTGGCGTCTACTCTGATAGATGCCTTATTAATTGTCCTCTATGTGCACAGCTGTCCTAAATAAATACCCACCTCAAATAGACAGACACCTACTTTTTTGCCGTAGAAATGAAGACAGAATACAATGTAAAATAGTTTCATGATTACTGTGTACAATATTTACTTTAATAGTGAGCTTTATAGACATTATATTTAAAATTTTCTCCAGGTGCAGAATCCACTTGAAAAAAACACAGCGCTTCGAATAGCAGCTACTTTTTTCAACGCCACAAATAAGACACAATTCACTTTAAAATAATTTATTACGAACATTATACCATATTTAATTCAAAACAGACCTGTGCTCTCATAGATGCCATTTTAATTATCCTCCAAGTGCATAGCTCTCTTCAATAAATGCCCTACCTCAAATTGAGACCTACTTGTTATCTTTAGAAATAAGGACAATGTAATTTCATAATTACATCGTATTTACTTTAATAGTGAGCTACTTTTTAGACGTATCCAAATAACCTCCAAGTGCGTAGTTCCCCTAAAAAAATGCCACACTTCAAATAGACATTTACTTTTTTCATCACCAACTAAGAATGCAATTTAGAATCATTTATTATGATTATACAATATTTACTCTACTCTACGTGCATAGTGGCCTCTCCTCTCATAGATGCCATATACGCATTAATTTTCCTCCCTGTCTTTTTTCCAAAAAATGTCCCACCTCGAATAGACACCTACTTCTTTAGCCTAAAAAAAAAAAAGACGGAATGAAATATAGAATTAATTATAGTTATACCATTTACGTTAACAGTGGCCCAGTGGCGTGCAGTCACTAGAGGCAGGGGAGGCGGGGCCTCACCTGCCATCATGGAAAGAAAAAAAATGTAAAAAGAAAAGAAGAAAAAAATTAATTGTTATATGTATCCAGTGATTATACTAAAGTTATCTTCCATTTAACTTCACCAGTTTTAGATTATTTTTATTTTTATTTTCACATTTGCCGTTCAAATACTGAGAAGAGACAGTGCGGTGATCAGCAGCCAGTTGAGGCACGTCACTGATGTGTGCCTCAACATGGATTGTGCACAATGACTCAGCTAACTGAGACTGTATTGCTATATGAATTATATCAGCTAACTAAACTATGGCATAGTTTAGTTAGCTGAGGTATATAATGTACAGTGTATTTTGTCAACAACTGCATGTGTGTAACATATTTCTTGTGCTGAGCATTCATAAATCTGCTGCAAAAGACGTACTGGTTGAGGCTCGCAGTAATCCGGCCTCCTGGTGGTAGAGGGCGGTAGTGATCCCAGAGATCATTCCTCGGCCGCAGAAGAAAAAAAAAAAAAAGAAAAAAAAAGTTTGCAAGCGATTGTTTATTTCCTCTCGCCTGGACTTTTATTAAAAACATGGAGGATTACATATGTAAAAAAAAACCGTTTTCTAAACTGGACTTTCAATCGAAGCAGGAGGTAATAATTAAAGGTAGACCAACGCCGGAGCTAAAAGGTTTGCTTTTGACTTCGGGACAGAAGACCCGTTCTTTTCAAACGGCGTGGTACACACGCAAAGGCTGGCTGTGTGGATGTTCAGCAAGAAAGGTAAGACCATAATAATGTTTTTTTAATTAAATGTGCTTTTTTGTGTGCTACAGTTGTGTAAAGAATGCTGGTATGAGCTTTTAAACATAACCCGTTAACTGCTGCCAATCACATGGTGAATAAGATACTATTTAGGGTTCATATGTTTGTAAATCTGACTGTGATGATGCAGTGCCTCACCAGACATTAACCTCACCGCACGCCACTGCAGTGGCCTGTCCCTTCATTGACGCCGTACTCCAATTAGTTTTGCGTAGTCCACTTGCATGAACAAAACAATGTTTTTACCGCAGAAATCAAGATATAGAATATAGAATTAACTATATTATACCATATTTACTTCATAAAAGACCTCCGTTCTCTCACACACCATACCTCAATTATTCCTTTTCACTTGAATAAATGCCACCTGTCAAATATACACTTACTCTTTTAAACTCAGAAATTGAGACTTAATACCATATAGAATTATTTGAATCATTACACCATTATTATTACTTTAATTGCGGCCTTAATATTAAAATAGGCCTTTTGGATAAATAAAAAAGCTTCACCTTTAATTTGAGTATTGGCTCTAAAATAATCAAACATTTAAAAAAAACATTCACACAAACAAAACACCTCAGAAATAAACGGCCTTGGCCACTTTATGAATAAATACATTCCTGTACATACTTTAGGCTAAATATAGGATGGAATACCGTAGAACATTTTGTTAACACTTTAGTATGTGGAACATATTCACCATTAATTAGTTTCTTATTAATATGCAAATTAGTAACATATTGGCTCTTAATTAAGTCATTAGTAATGACTTATTAATGCCTTATTCTGCTTGGCCTTATTATACAACCACTATAGCTAACCCTAGCCCCAACCCCAACCCCAACCCTAACCCTCTAACTCTAACCCTCTAACCCTAACCAAATAACTCTAAATTAAGTCTTTGTTACTTAGAATATGTTCTCCTAGTGTCCAAATAACTCTAAATTAAGTATTTGTTACTAAGAACAGTGTTTTTCAACCTTTTTTGAGCCAAGGCACATTTTTTGTGTTGAAAAAATCCGGAGGCACACCACCAGCAGAAATCATTAAAAAACGAAACTCAGTTGACAGTAAAGAGTCGTTGTCGCAATTGTTGGATATGACTTTAAACCATAACCAAGCATGCATCCCTATAGCTCTTGTCTCAACGTAGGCGTACTATCACCACCTGTCACATCACGCCCTGACATATTTGGAGTTTTTTGCTGTTTTCCTGTGTGTAGTGTTCTAGTTCTTGTCTTGCTATTATTTTGGTGGCTTTTTCTCTTTTATTTGGAGTTGTTTGCTGTTTTCCTGTGTGTAGTGTTTTAGTTCTTGTCTTGCGCTCCTATTTTTGTGACTTTTTCTCTTTTTTTTGGTATTTTCCTGTAGCAGTTTCATGTCTTCCTTTTGAGCGATATTTCCCACATCTACTTGGTTTTAGCAATCAAGAATATTTCAGTTGTTTGTATCCTTCTTTGTGGGGACATTGTTGATTGTCATGTCATGTACGGATGTACATTGTGGACGCCGTCTTTGCGCCACAGTAAGTCTTTGCTGTCGTCCAGCATTCTGTTTTTGTTTCCTTTGTAGCCAGTTCAGTTTTAGTTTCGTTCTGCATAGCCTTCCCTAAGCAAAGTAGGTGTACTGTCACGACCTGTCACATCACACCATGACTTATTTGGAGTTTTTTGCTGTTTTCCTGTGGTGTTTTAGTTCTTGTCTTGCGCTACTATTTTTGTGACTTTTCCTCTTTTTTTTGGTATTTTCCTGTAGCAGTTTCATGTCTTCCTTTGAGCGATATTTCCCGCATCTACTTTGTTTTAGCAATCAAGAATATTTCAGTTGTTTTTATCCTTCTTTGTGGGGACATTCTTGATTGTCATGTCATGTTCAGATGCACATCGTGGACGCCGTCTTAGCTCCACAGTAAGTTTTTGCTGTCGTCCAGCATTCTGTTTTTGTTTACTTTGTAGCCAGTTCAGTTTTAGTTTCATTCTGCATAGCTTTCCCTAAGCTTCAATGCCTTTTCTTAGGGGCACTCACCTTTTGTTTATTTTTGGGTTAAGCATTAGACACTTTTTAACCTGCACGCTGCCTCCCGCTGTTTCCGACATCTACAAAGCAATTAGCCACCGACTGCCACCTACTGATATGAAAGAGTATTACACGGTTACTCTGCCATGCTCTAGACAGCACCGACACTCAACAACAACACATCATTTGCAGACTATAATTGTTTGCAAAAAATATTTTAACCCAAATAGGTGAAATTAGATAATCTCCCACGGCACACCAGACTGTATCTCACGCGGCACAGTGGTTGAAAAACACTGACTTAGAATATGTTCCCCATACTAAAGAGTTACCAACATTTTATATTGCAATATATGTAAAGGTCATCAAGTTTTATAGTTTATCAGTCAAATAAAATTATACACATATGAAATGATGTCATATAATAATAAAGAAGGATTTGCACAAATAAAGACTTCACCCAATAGATGTGGTCATCAATAGATGATCGATGTGGTGTTTCTAAAGTCGTCACAAACGTTGCACAAAACATAAAATGTGCAATAACAAAGCATGAGTATGATTTTTGCCCCTCTCAGTCCGTGTAATAACGACAATCCTGAGCGTATGCAAATCTTAGTCATCCTCCCTGTGTCCAGCATATGCATATATTAAACTACTTGCACACACTCAAACACACGCACACACGCACACACACACACACACACGCGCACACACACACACACTTCCAAGTGCACGTTAGAGAGTCCATATGGAGACATTTGAGTGACAGAGTACTTTACTGTACCACAGGAACAGGAGCAGCAGCATACAGTACAACACACAGACAGATACAACATGGCTTTAGTCTTTCTGGTCAGAAGGCCACTTCGTTAGGTACACTTGCATTTTCCAATGAGGTTCCGAAATACAAGGGGCGACATACAGTAAAATAAATTCTGTTTGAAAAGTGAAAACGACAAAACATTTTCAAGAAAAGATGACAAAAACAACTATCAGCGTGTTTAACGTTTACCTTCATTTTGAGGGCTTTTATTTAATTTCTCAAGCTGCTGCACTTCCCCTGATGTGCTCTCCTGCTTCAGTGTATTATTATTTTGAAATGTTATTTAAAATTCAATGTCATTATAGGTTTTTTAGGAAATTAAAGTCAGCGATTTTTTTTTTGTGTACAACCTCTTTTTTTTCAAGCTGCTGCATCTCCCCTGATGTGCTCTGGTGCTATAGTATTTTCTTTTTTTTTTTTTACATTCTATTACAATTCAGTCTTATCTCATTGCAAAAATCTAATATTTTTTTGTATTTCTTAAGGCTTTCATAAAATTATAAGTCCCATTTTTTCTTTACTTTTTCAAGCTGCTGAGCCTCTCGATGTGCTCTCATGCCTCAGTTTCTTATTATCATTCAATCCCATTAAAAACTTTCTCAGGAAACTGTTTTTTTTCAAGCTGCTGTGTTTCCTTTGATTTACTTTGTTGCTTTTATAGATTTTTTTTTTATGTATAATTATGTTTTACATTTTATCTAAAATATATTCCCCTTGCAAGCATTTCATGAAATTCAAGTCAAAATATTTCTCTCATTCGATCTTATTTTTTTCAAGCTGCTGCTCCTCTTTTCTCAGTAAGTGCTCTGTTGTTTCACATAAAATAAAATAAAAACAGCTGCATTTGATCATATAATGTGTATCTCTGTGAGTGGATACAGTAAAACCTCCAAAGTCCAAATCTAATATAAATATATCTGCTTGTCCCTTTGCACGTTTTCCAACAATTTGTTGGTAAACAACGATAATAATCAAATGTAGGGGAAATTGTGGAATAATATCATGAAGCGGTCGTCCGAGGGCTTGTGTAACTGTGATGTGACCCACCATAAAAATGAGTTTGACGCCCTTGATCTAAAGAATTAACAGCAAGTTTAGCTTTATTTTAAACCTTTCCACTAATTGTAGCAATACATATAACACAGCCCTAGTTGTCAGTGTCGCTCTGTAAACATCGTCCCCTCTTTACAACATTAAGAGTCCTTAGGAGGCGAGCAGATTTACTTTATTATACACTTTCTCTACATGTGTATGAGTTTGAAGTTTTATTTTGGAATAGTTTTGATATGAACCCTTTTTCTAGCTTAAAATTGACTATACACACTTGTTTTTAGGATCAAAAGGAAACCCCGCTCATTAAAGTGTCATAAGTCATCAATATGTATATATATGTATATATTAGTGTTGTCCCGATACCAATATTTTGGTACCGGTACCATAATTATTTCGATACTTTTCTGTACTTTTCTAGATAAAGGGGACCACAAAAAATAGCGTTATTGGCTTTATTTTAACAAAAATATACCGGTACTTTTCAGAGGCCGTATAGTACCGAATATGATTCATTCGTATCGCGGTACTATACTAATACCGGTATACCGTACAACCCTAGTATATATATATATATATATATATATATATATATATATATATATATATATATATTTATTTATTTATTTTTTATTCTTATTTTTTTTTACGCTTGAAGTATTTTATCAACTTCAGATCAAACTACTGATATACTGTTTTTATTTTTTTATCTTTTTATGTTTTATAGTCTTTTTTGTCAAAAATACTGTTTTTTTATAATGAGAGAATGCAAATTATACAATATAACTAATAAATTGCTGATTAGAATATTTGGGGTTGGGTGACTACAGCCCTGAATAGGTTGTTAATTCATAAAAACATTGATTTTGATAAAGTAGACAATTAGACAAAAGCCGATTATTTTTACAAGGCCTACTGAGATACAATGAGAGAGAAAAACAATACTTTGAGTTTGAGTTCATAAAAGTATTTTTCAGTGCATCAGGAAAATATTTACAGCGCTACACTTTTTCCACATTTTGTTATGTTACAGCCTTATTCCAAAATGAAATATATACATTTTTGTCCTCAAAATTCTACTGACAATACTCCATAATGACAATGTGAAAAGTATTTTTTATTTTGCAAATGTATAAAAAATAAGTCTTCACAGCCTTTGTTCGATATTTTGTTGATGCACCTTTGGCAGCCTCAAGTCTTTTTGAATACGATGCCACAAGCTCGGCACACCTATCTTTGGGCCGTTTTACCCATTCCTCTTTGCAGCACCTCTCAAGCTCTATCAGGTTGGATGGGAAGTGTTGGTTTTCATCCAGCATGTCTCTGTACATTGCTGCATTCATCTTAGTCTAATCAGGGAGGTGACCAAGAACCCAATGGTCACTCTGGAGAGAGAAGAACCTTCCAGAAGGACAACCATCTCTGCAACAATCCACCAATCAGGTCCGTATGGTATAGTGGCCAGACAGAAGCCATTCATTCGTAAAACATTTGCCAATACGTACCTTTAAGACTCTCAGACCATGAAAAACAAAATTCTCTGGATGGTTTTCAGTGGCAGGAACTAGGAGACCAGTCAGGATAGAGGGAAAGATGAATGCAGCAATGTACAGACACATCCTGGATGAATACCCACGTTTCCCACCCAACCTGATGTAGCTTGAGAGGTGCTGCAAAGAAGAATGGGCAAAACTGCCCAACTATAGGTGTGCCAAGCTTGTGACGTTGTATTCAAAAAGACTTGAGGCTGTAATTGCTGCCAAAAGTGCATCAACAAATTATTGAGCAAATTCTGTAAATACTTATGTGATTTTGTATGTATTTTATTAATACATTTGTAAAATCTTAAAAAAAAATAAATCACATCCTCATTATGGTGTATTGTGTGTCAAATTTTAAGGACAAAAATGAATTTATGTAATTTTGGAAAAAGACTGTAAAATAACAAAATGTGAAAAAAGTGAAGCGCTGTAAATACTTTTTATGGATACACTGCAAATATATCTGCAATAATATATATATATATATATATATATATATATATATATATATATATATATATATATATATATATATATATATATATATATATATATATATATATATATATATATATATATATATATATATATATATATATATATATATATATATATTACTGTTCAAAAGTTTGGGGTCACATTGAAATGTCCTTATTTTTTGAAGGAAAAGCACTGTACTTTTCAATGAAGATAACTTTAAACTAGTCTTAACTTTAAAGAAATACACTCTATACATTGCTAATGTGGTAAATGACTATTCTAGCTGCAAATGTCTGGTTTTTGGTGCAATATCTACATAGGTGTATAGAGGCCCATTTCCAGCAACTATCACTCCAGTGTTCTAATGGTACAATGTGTTTGCTCATTGGCTCAGAAGGCTAATTGATGATTAGAAAACCCTTGTGCAATCATGTTCACACATCTGAAAACAGATTAGCTCGTTAGAGAAGCTACAAAACTGACCTTCCTTTGAGCAGATTGAGTTTCTGGAGCATCACATTTGTGGGGTCAATTAAACGCTCAAAATGGCCAGAAAAAGAGAACATTCATCTGAAACTCGACAGCCTATTCTTGTTCTTAGAAATGAAGGCTATTCCACAAAATTGTTTGGGTGACCCCAAACTTTTGAACGGTAGTATATATATATATATATATATATATATATATATATATATATATATATATATATATATATATATATATATATATATATATATATATATATATATATATATATATATAAACTGAGCTCAGAGAATTATGCATTAGGGTTTTCTGGCACCGTCTGGTGGTTAAGGGGTTGCAATTACATCAAAAAAATATTTTCTTGTTTTTCAGTTGGCAAAAAATGAGATTAATTTGGTTTTCATGGATAATGCAGAGTAAATATACAGTAATTACAGTCTGTTAAAAAACACAAGTTATAATGGGAGTCAATTGGGCCGAAAGAGTTCTTAAGAGAAGGTGTGTATACTTTGTATCCTTTCCTAACAATGTTGCAATCAACAACACAATGCGATTGTATTAAAACAACAACAACAACAAAAACTCCCTGACAAGCCGTCAAACTGAACAGTCATGTCACATAATGCCTGGTTTGGGCCCTAGGGGAGCACAGGGTTAGAACAAGTCAAGTAGCGCCACTGACTGCAAATAAAATATTTGACTTTGGAGATTTCATTGTATCGTCAATCAAAAAGAAGTCAACAGTGTTTTTTTTCTGCGCCTCAGCTGCCGTCCTTTGGCGCCTAACGCTGGAAAAATGTCTGCATGAGCTAATGGAAAGTATTTTTAGGTGAGTGCAAGTCTTATCTTTCCGCATGCATGTTTTTGAGGACAAAGGAGGTATGGCACTGAGCAGGTCCACGTAAAAACTAAAAAGCATCTCTTCTATCAGTCGGCTCTTTCAGGAGAAGCGTCTGAACTTCATAAGTTTCTGGAAGGCCTGCTTAAACTCGTCGTTGAAGGCGGTGTAGATCACCGGGTTGATCAGCGAATTGAGGTATCCCAGCCAGGTAAAGACGTCAAAAAGCACGGGGTGGGACCAGCACTCTAAGCAAATGGCGGTGACCAGCGTGAACACGAAGAACGGCAGCCAGCAGACGATGAAAGCTCCCAGGATGATGCCCAGAGTCTTGGTGGCTTTCCTCTCTCGTGCCGCGCACAAGCGCTTCCTCTCCAGCACGCTGTCCGCCAGCTTCACCTTCACGCTGTTCACGAAGAGCGGCGACCCCCCGCCGCCTTCGGCCTTCCCCGCGCCGGAGGAATGCAGGTGCGCCTCCTGGTTGGTGGTCGAATTGAGGGAACAGAGAGACGAGCCTGCCGAGGTCTGAATGAGCTGCGCCGTGGTGAAGCGTTTCCCGGACGACGTCGGCATCTTAAAGATGCGGGAGCGGGCGGCGACGTAGATCCGCCCGTAGAGGATGACGAGGAGCACCGTGGGGACGTAGAAGGCTCCAAAAGTGGAGTAGAGGGTGTACGAGATCTGATCCGTGTTCACCATACACTCCGTCAGCTCCTCGTGGGCTTTGGCCTGCCGCCAGAAGAGCGGAGGCATGGAAATGGATATGGAGATCACCCACACCACGGCGACCATCACCGCCGCCCGCCGCATGGTGCGCCGCTTGGAGTACTCCAGCGCGTCCGTGATGGCCCAGTAGCGGTCCAGTGCGATGACGCACAAGTGGAGGATGGACGCCGTGCAGAAGGTGATGTCGGACGACAGCCAGATGTCGCAGACAATCTGCCCCAGCGACCAGGTCTTGCTCACGGTGTACAGGATGCTGATGGGCATCACCAAAATGGACACCAGCAGGTCGGTGACCGCCAGCGAGCCGATCAGGAAGTTGGCGGGCGTGTGCAGCTTCCTGGTGAGGAAGATGGTGGCGATGACAAAGGCGTTGGACAGCACCGTGGCCAAGGTGACCACGCTCAGGAGCGCCGACAGAGATATCTGGAGGCCCAGGAGCGTGGCGCCGCTCCAGTAGGGAGTCGCCGTCGGATCGGGACTGTCTGTGAAGTTGCCGGTGAAGTAGTCCAGGGAGATGTTGTCCATCTCCATCTTTTTTTGGTGATCCTCTTCACTGAAGCACGCCCAGGAGCCACCCCTCGGAGACAGCTGGGGCGTTATTCCCCTTCAGTCCCCATGCCGTCTTCATAACAACCATAATCCCATCATTCGGGCTCCCAGCTAATGGCGCTGTAACCGAAGCCGACTTATTTCTCCAATGCAGTGTTCAAGCATCGATCGGCCCCCGGCTCGTGCGGGGAGATGAATTCTAATTTGTATTCAGCTTATGTCAGACGGGCACTTTTGTTCTTCTTTCTCTCCACTCCTATTATCTCATCTCCAAGCAGCCGGGCGGCAAACAACCCCTCGACACCAAACCTTCCTATCTATCAACGCTTTAATGGGCTCAGCCGTGCCTTATTGGAAGGCGACGATGACGAGGGCAGATATAAGGGTCCGCTGGGCGTCTGTGTGATATCTCTTCTGGGAGTCCACGTGGGGACCGTCACGGTGATGGAATCCAACACGGAGGACGGTCAAAGCTCGGGCCATCCTTCTTGGGGATGAATCTCCTGCACAGACAAGAGAAACATCATTTTTCACTGAATCACTTTCTTATTCTCCACACACAAACAAAAGAAAAACATCACATGACCAACGTGGACCTGTACACATGTAGCTTTGTGACTCAACACCCACACACACCTATTCCTTTATTTACACCCTGCACATTTGGTGCATGCTCATTTGCAACTGACAAAAGTAGAGTTTCGGGATACGGGCTGTTTCTTGGCTAATTTCTAGTCATTGCGTTACGTGTCTCCCCACCGCCGGACTATAAGCCGAAACTTTTTTTTTTTTACAAAGTTTTCAACTCTGCATCTTATACAAAGGCTTTTCTTCGCTAATGGCTAAATTATGGCAAAGAAATCAAACAATGTACTAATGATCCACTTAAAAAACTGTTCAAACTCAAAGTGTATAATATAGTTGGTTATAGTTTGCTTTGTACATAATTTTAGCTGTTTGCAAATGCACCAAATCGTTGAATTTTAATATTTTTGATTAAATAAATAAAAGGTTTGTATGTTCTCCATATTCAACATTATGTATTATTCTAACTGATCTTTTTTGCAACACCGTTAGTGAATGAAGCGCACATTGGTAGTTGTTCCCCCATATTTCTACACAATAACTGAGATATGGTAACACTAGTGAGCAGTAGAGAATATGGAGTGATTTTTGGTCTAGAACAGTGGTTCTTAACCTGGGTTCGATCAAACCCTAGGGGTTCGGCGGAGCCTGCGCCGCAGAGGTCAAGACACACCCAACTCATCGTGTAAATAAAAACTTCTCCCTATCGACGTATTATGGATACCCCCAAACAATGTTCCCTCTAATTTTCCATCTGATTTGCAGGTGTGTAATTTGTTGTGTTGGTTTTGTTCTTTGAACAAGGTGATGTTCATGCACGGTTCATTTTGTGCACCAGTAAAAAAAACATAAGTTTGTCTTGAATTTGAAATGTTTTTTTGTTTTTTTTTCACTAAAGAAGGGTTCGGTGAATGTGCATATGAAATTGGTGGGGTTCCGTACCTCCAATAAGGTTAAGAACCACTGGTCTAGAACATGTTTTGCTTTATTCATCATTGACGTGTTTCTTGCTACTTTATTTTGTATATTTTTTTACATGAGTTTTCCAGTTCCTTTTATCATCTATTATTACACCCAAAAATGTGTCTTCTTTTACCCTTTCAATATCTACTCCGTCTATTTGTATTTGTGTTTGACTTTCCCTTCTACTGTTACCAGTTAGCATTATTTTAGTTTTTTCTGAGATTCAAAGATAGTCTGTTTTTGTCAAACCATCTTTTTAGTTTGTTCATGTCTTCTGTTATTATTGCTATTAGCTTCTGTGTGTTCTCTCCTGAACAAAAACGCAGTTGTATCATCCGCATATAATACTAACTGCAAGTCCTTTGTAACTTTACAAATGTTGTTTGTATAAAGATTGAACAATTTTGGTCCTAGTATTGATCCTTGAGGTACGCCACAAGATATTTTCAGGTCTGTAAACGTGTGTTCGCCCATCTTCACGTATTTGCTTCCTGTTGGTTAAGTAGCTTCTTACCCAGTTCAAGACCTATCCTCTAATTCAATACCATTCTAATTTGTTCATTAGGATAACATGATTGATTGTGTCAAATGCTTTTGTTAAGTCCATGCATTTTTTTTGTTATCTATTGCATTGGTGATATCTTCCGTTATTTCGATTAATGCCATTGATGTTGAAATGTTGGCTCTGCATCCGTATTGGTTGTCTGTGAATGTTGGATTTTTATTTTCTGAATTTTCCAATCCGTTTTTAAACAGTTTTTCAGTAATTTTATAAAATTGTGGAAGTAGAGAAACAGGTCTGTTGCTTGTAAACTGGTGTCTGTCTCCAGTTTACAAACAAGAAAACAGGAGACTTTAAATCAAATCGTTTTTAAGCTACGGCTTGTCCATGGCGCTATAGCCCGCCTATCTAGAGGTTGGGCTGCACTGTCTCTGTTTATGGAATAAGCTTCAGTCCATTTTTTTCGTGTGGGGAAAACATCTGGTTATGAATACGTGTTGGAAATGCAATGGAGCCCAAAATGAAAACATTGCGACCATTGAAAGGGATTTACTTATTTTTACACTTAACAAGAAATGTTAAATAATGGCCTTTGGTATTGGAGTAACTGCATTTTTAAAAATGTACATATTAGTACTGTATTTTCCAGTTCATATGGTGCACTGCTGCATAAGGCGTACTGTCGAGGAGCACGTCTGTTCAGGTGTAATTTCATACAAAAGGCGCACCGGATTATGAAGTGCATTAAAGGTCTACTGAAACCCACTACTACCGACCACGCAGTCTGATAGTTTATATATCAATGATGAAATCTTAACATTGAAACACATGCCAATACGGCCGGGTTAACTTATAAAGTGCAATTTTAAATTTCCCGGGGAACTTCCGGTTGAAAACGTCTATGTATGATGACATTTGCGAGTGACGTCAATGGTTGAAACAGAAGTATTCGGACACATTGTATTCCAATACAAACTGCTCTGTTTTCATCGCAAAATTCCACAGTATTCTGGACATCTGTGTTGGTGAATCTTTTGCAATTTGTTTAATGAACAATGGAGACTGCAAAGAAGAAAGCTGTAGGTGGGATCGGTGTATTAGCGGCTGGCTGCAGCAACCCAACCAGGAGGACTTTGACTTGGATAGCAGACGCGCTATCCGACGCTAGCCGCCGACCACATCGATGATCGGGTGAAGTCCTTCGTCGCGCCGTCGATCGCTGGAACGCAGGTGAGCACGGGTGTTGATGAGCAGATGAGGGCTGGCGTAGGTGGAGCGCTAATGTTTTTATCATAGCTCTGATGAGGTCCCGCAGCTAAGTTAGCTTCAATGGTGTCGTTAGCAACAGCATTGCTAGGCTTCGACAGGCGGTACAGCATTAACCGTGTAGTTACAGGTCCAGAGTTTGGTTCGGTGTCTCCTGATAGTAGTATTGTTGATCTTCTGTCTATCCTTCCAGTCAGGGGCTTATTTCTGTTTCTATCTGCATTCAAGCACGAATGTATCACGTTAGCTCCGTAGCTAAAGTGCTTCACCGATGTAATGTCGTGGAGATAAAAGTCACTGTGAATGTCCATTTCGCGTTCTCGACTCTCATTTTCAAGAGGATATAGTATCCGAGGTGGTTTAAAATACAAATCCGTGATCCACAATAGAAAAAGGAGAAAGTGTGGAATCCAATGAGCCCTTTTACCTAAGTTACGGTCAGAGCGAAAAAAGATACGTCCTGCACTGCACTCTAGTCCTTCACTCTCACGTACCTCATCCACGAATCTTTCATCCTCGCTCAAATTAATGGGGTAATCGTCGCTTTCTCAGTCCGAATCGCTCTCGCTGCTGGTGTAAACAATGGGGAAATGTGAGGAGCCCTTCAACCTGCGACGTCACGCTACTTCCGGTACAGGCAAGGCTTTTTTTATCAGCGACCAAAAGTTGTGAACTTTATCGTCGATGTTCTCTACTAAATCCTTTCAGTAAAAATATGGCAATATCGCGAAATGATCAAGTATGAGACATAGAATGGATCTGCTATCCCAGTTTAAATAAAAAAATGTCATTTCAGTAGGCCTTTAAGAAGTCATATTATGATGTTTTTTTCTACATTTAAAACACTTCCTTGTGGTCTACATAACATGTAATGGTGGTTCTTTGGTCACAAGTTTATATAGATTATGTTTTAAAGACCGTCTTCAAGACGCTTTTTGACTGTCTCTTCAGGATGCGCCATTTTGTGGGCGGTCTTATTTACGTGCCTCCACTTCAACAGCGTCTTCTCCCCGTCATCTTTGTTGTACTGGTAGTTTTTAACTCGTCTTCTACGGACAGATATAAGTTATAAGTTTAGTTCAATTCAGTTCAGTTTTAGTTTATTTCGAACATGCATACGATACAATGTAATGCATCACACAATTCTAGTTGTTTCATTACAGCACGTTCGAAAAGGAGTAGGAAGAAGCAGAGCTTCTTTACGATACTTTACATTAAAAATGGCAACAGATGAGAATGAATGCCCCACAACAAGAGGATGGAGAAAAAGAAGGAGCTTATTGACTATGGCACGGACTAGAATGGTGGGGGCGCGCATATTTTCGGGACTTATGCAGATCCCAAATACACATCAGCAGGTACCAATAAGTAAGAAAACTTGGCTTTGCATAATGTAGCGAAACAAAACGCCAGATAATATGTCTCCTAATAGGTGCCATTTTGGGGTCCTTATACACACACACACCATAATAATACCCGTATGTTGAAGCACTGTACGTCTGACTATGGTAGCCGCAATGCGCCGACAAGTTGTAACTTACCAAAGTCGCATTAAAACATTTTGACAGATTTGTGGGAGTAATGTGTAATGTTCTATATTCTCAATTAGAGATGTCCGATAATATCGGACTGCCGATATTATCGGCTGATAAATGCTTTAAAATGTAATATGGGAAATTATAGGTATCGGTTTCAAAATTATCGGTATCGGTTTCAAAAAGTAAAATTTATGACTTTTTAAATCGCCGCTGTGTACACGGACCTAGGGAGAAGTACAGAGCGCCAATAAACCTTTAAGGCACTGCCTTTGCGTGCCGGTCCAGTCACATAATATCTACGGTTTTTCACACACACAAGTGAATGCAAGGCATTCTTGGTCAACAGCCATACAGGTCACACTGATGGTAGCCGTATAAACAACTTTAACACTGTTACAAATATGTGCCACACTATGAACCCACACCAAACAAGAATGACAAACACATTTCGGGAGAACATCCGCACCGTAACCCAACATAAACACAACAGAACAAATACCCAGAACCCCTTGCAGCACTAACTCTTCCGGGACGCTACAATATACACCCCCTGCTACCTCATACCTCCCCCCAACACCCCCTCAACCTCCTCATTATCTCTCAGGGAGAGCATGTCCCAAATTCCAAGCTGCTGTTTTGAGGCATGTTAAAAAAAATAATGCACTTTGTGACTTCAATAATAAATACGGCAGTGCCATGTTGCCATTTTTTTCCATAACTTGAGTTGATTTATTTTGGAAAACCTTGTTACATTGTTTAATGCATCCAGCGGTGCATCACAACAAAATTAGGCATAATAATGTGTTAATTCCACAACTTTATATATCGGTATCGGTTGATATCGGATTCGGTAATTAAAAGTTGGACAATATCGGAATGTCGGATATCAGCAAAAAAGCCATTATCGGACATGTCTATTCTCAATGAAATATCAACATTCTGGTGTTGCTTGCTTGCGGGTACTTGCTAGCATCATTGATTGAACAGGCGTCAACATACAGTCCACACGTATCTCTTATGTGTCACTGTTATCTACTGTTCAGACTTAATACACCATGTACAAAATACAATTGCTTTGAGGTCAGTAAGCACAACTAGCATTAAGGTGCACTGTTGATTTTTGAGAAAATAAAAGGATTTTAAGTGCGTCTTACAGTCCGAAAAATAAGGTAACGACTTTGTTTGATACTTTTTTAGAATGAATTGTCTTGACATTTGAGAAGCTTCCCAGAACGTTGTCGACCGATAAGATGACGCGTTTACAGATCCGTCAAGCAAAGAGCTTATCTCCTCTGGTCTGGTTTACAAGACAATGAGATAATGAGACTCGTAATGAATGGAGGAGAGGAAAAGATTTCCAATCAAGAACAGGCCCTGCCCTAAATTGGGCTGCACACTGTTTGTGCGGAATATATTAGATCCTCCATCTGGCTTCGAAAATTTAATGAAAGAAGGCAGAGCCCCAACCAGCAAGTTCCTACAACTACCAGGCAAAAGTAAAGCAGATAATAAGACATATACTCTAAATCAGACTCCATTCATAAATAATATCTACTTCACTCCTCTACTCAGACTTGGCCCAAATCCCACATACAATGTACAGATATGTGTTTGTGCAGCATGGGGTCAACCTCCATACAACCCTCTGACCCCGGCGGGACCTGCAAACACATTACGGCCCCCTGCTGGTAGGAAGCTAATTGAATCAACTCAGGAGAGAGCGTCTGTCAGCGCTTGTCTGCCGTTTACTCAACCCAGCACTCAACGCTTGCCGGGTAAGGATGTAATAAGTGTGTGTGTGCATGTGTGTGTGTGTGTGTGCGTGGGTGTGTTCGTGTTTGTGTGTGTGTGGGGGCTTGTGTGTGTGTGCAGGCAGTGAACGTCGAAAGGGAAGACAATTGATACTGACGTTTGGACAAACGGATGAGGACTTAATGCGAGTCAAGGGACCCTTTGCGGATGAACAATTAGGTAATTGCTAACAATTCCCAATAGGTGTGTCATCATTTAAAACCGAAGCAATAGGCTAACGCTGGTCAAAGATCCTCCTCTCTGCTCTGTCAATGGAGGCACAGCAAAAATGCTCGTCAAGGATCCTCTATATGTGTTCTGCTGTCATTCAGTGTTGACATCAGTACAAACCGCATGTCAAAGAACCTCACTGCTGTTGTTTTTTTCAAGACTGACTGCAAAAATAGATCCTCTTTATGATAGGAGTGTACTGCTATTTTTTTTAAAGACCTATTTCAAAAGGTTAGTCCAAGATCCTCTAATTGAGAGGAGCGCAACATGTTGTTTTAAGGACCTAATGGAAAAATACTAGTCCAAGATCCTCTTTATGACAGGGGTGAACTGCCGTGTTTTTTAAAGACCAACTGCAAAAAAACGCTAGTCCAAGATTCTCTCTATGGTGGATACACAGTGTTGTTTTTTGAAGGACATATTGAAAATGTTTTATACAAAGATCATCTACATACCAGGAGCACGCTGCTTTTTTTTAGGGACCTACTACAAAAATGCTAGTCAAATATCCTCTAATTGAGAGTAGCGCAATTTGTTGTTTTAAGGACCTAATGGAAAAATGCTAGTCCAAGATCCTCTTTATGACAGGGGTGAACTGTCGTGTTTTTTAAAGACCAACTGCTAAAAAAAAAACGCTAGTCAACGTTTCTCTATATGGTGGATACACACTGCTGTTTTTTGAAGGACATATTGAAAAAAATGTATACAAAGATCCTGTGAGGAACTCGCATGGCTGCCGTTTGTGTGTCCCCAAGATGCAAGAACCAGGAGGAGGATGAGCAGGTAAGATGATTTTAATGAACATAAACAGAAAATAAAGCAGTTTTGCATAAATGTTCCAAACATAGAGAAAACATAAATAGACATATGCTGATTGGCAACAGGTGTGGACCGGCTGCCAATCAACGGCAGGTGAGGAGAAAACAGTGCTCAGCGGAACAAACAGGAAATATAACAAAATAAGAGCACTGACAGGAAGTAATACAAAAACCAGGAAACAAACTGAAATGAAGTGACCGATCGTCACAGATCCTCTACATACCAAGAGCACACTGCTGTTTTTTTTTAGGGACTACTACAAAAATGATAGTCATATATCCTCTAATTGAGAGGAGAGCAATATTTTGTTTTAAGGACCTAATGGAAAAATGCTAGTCCAAGATCCTCTTCATGACAGGGGTGATCTGCCGTGTTTTTTAAAGACCAACTGCAAAAAACGCTAGTCCAAGATGCTCTATATATGGTGGATACACACTGCTATTTTTTTAAAGCACATATTGAAAAAATGTTATACAAAGATCCTCTACATCAGTGGTCCCCAACCACCGGGCCGCGGCCCAGTACCGGTCCGTGGATCGATTGGTACCAGGCCGCACAAGAAATAAAACATAAATAAAATTTAAAAAATTTAAAAATACATTATTTTTTATTTTATTTTTTATTAAATCAACATAAAAAACTCAAGATACACTTACAATTAGTGCACCAACCCAAAAAAACTCCCCTCCCCCATTTACACTCATTCACACTCAATCGCACAAAAGGGTTGTTTCTTTCTGTTATTAATATTTCTGGTTCCTACATTATATATCAATATAGAGAGGAGTGCAACATGTTGTTTTAAGGACCTAATGGAAAAATGCTAGTCCAAGATCCTCTTCATGACAGGGGTGAACTGCCGTGTTTTTTAAAGACCAACTGCAAAAAACGCTAGTCCAAGATGCTCTATATGGTGGATACACACTGCTGTTTTTTTAAAGGACATATTGAAAAAAAATTATACAAAGATCGTCTACGTAACAGGAGCGCAATGCTGTTTTTTTAGGGACCTACTGCAAAAATGCTAGTCAAAGATCCTCTAATTCATCTTTGAAAAATTAATCCTCCCAATCGCGCCACACCGTCCCCTAATTAAATCAACATAAAAAACCCAAAATACACTTAAAATTAGTGCACCAACCAAAAAACCTCCCTCCCCCATTCACACTCATTCGCACAAAACGGTTATTTCTTTCTGTTAATAATATTTCTGGTTCCTATATTATATATCAATATAGATCAATACAGTCTGCATGGATACAATCCCTAAGCACACATGATTGTATTTTTTTATGACAAAAAAATAAATAAAAAAATAAATTTTGAGACACTTGTGATTTAGGGCTATATAAATAAACATGGATTGATTGAAATAAAAAAATTCTGGTCAAAGATCCTCTATATAACAGGAGTACACTTCTCTTCTTTTACAGCCTTATTGCAAAAATTCAAGTCAAAGATCCTGTATATTACAGGAGCGCACTGCTGTTTTTTGAAGGACTTACTACAAACATTCTAGTCAAAGATTCTCTATTGTACATTGTAGTTTTTTTAAGAACCTAATACAAAAATTCTAGTAAAATATCCTCTATATCACAGGAGTGCACTGCTATTTTTTTTAAGAAGTACTACAAAAAATGCGTGTCAAATATGCCAGGAGCGCATTGCTGTTTTTAAAAGACCTACTACAAAAATTCTAGTCAAAGATCCTCTATATAACAGGAGTACACTGCTCTTCTTTTAAAGCCCAACTGCAAAGATTTAGTCAAATATCCTTTATATGACAGGAGTGCACTGGTGGTTTTTTAAGGACCCTCTACAAAAACTTTTTTTTTTTTTTTTAGATGTACTGCAAATATACTTGTCAAAGTTCCTCCACTGTGCACTTGCAGTACAAAGGTGCAAGTCAGAGATCCTATATATCAGTGGTCCCCAACCACCGGGCCAATTGGTACCGGGCCGCACAAGAAATACAATTTTTTAATTTTTAATTTTTATTTTTTTAATTCAATCAACATAAAAAACACAATATATACATTATATATCAATATGGATCAATACAGTATGCAGGGATACAGTCCGTAAGCACACATGATTGTATTTCTAAATGAAAAAAAATAAAAATTTAAATTAAAAAAATAAATACCCCCTATATATGACAGGAGCGCAGTGTTAAGACAGTAGCAATCTTCAGCGCGTTAAGTAAATATAAATGGCGTGACGATTAAAATTAGGCGCATAAATATCCAGTGCTAGTAATCCAGATGCAATAAAAATCATGTTGCTAATGTCAAAAACATTAAAAGTAACAGGGGTTCACTTCTTTTTACACTTGTATAACAAAAACGCAAACTGGTGCGATGAATGAAGCACATCTTTCTTCAGTGAGTCGCCATTTAAAAATTGTTATGACAGTGTAAAAATGTCACAGTTGATAAAGGATTTTTTGGGGATGTGGACAGTTTATTTCACTTTAAAAGTGACCTACATGATGAGCCAAAAAAGCTTTAGAAAACAAACAAAAATCACCTTCAATGTTCTTGCCAAATCCCTACTGGGCGAAGCATTGGAAGTGCACGTGAAACACTGCCAAGTAGCTGCAGGAATAAAGGTTATGCAAAGTCACCATTTTTGTTTTTTGTTTTTTTGTTTGTTCTTTGTTTTTTACGCGCAAGCCGAGCGTCGGAGCGTGGCTTTACGAGCCGGAGACACCAGATGTCCACCTTTAACACTTCATTTGGGGCAAGTGTCGCGACACAAAATAACATTAATTATGGTGTTTTGTCCAGAAAAGCTAAATAATAAATGTGTGCGAGAATGAAAATATGAAATATAGATGAAGCCTTAAGATAACGTCATACGTGCGTGTGTGTGTGTGTGTGTGTAGCCTAAAGGTTAAACAAACAATTGGCGGTTAGCATATTTTCATCCCGACAAGCCTACAATGCAAAACAATGCTTGTAATCAATATTTCATTTAGAAGGGCATGAATTATTATTATTTTTTTAATGAGCCGGGGGGGGGGGACTTTTGGTACCCGTGATGTTTGCAGGTGCCCGGGAGCACTGAGAGTAGGTGTTCTTCTCGGGGTGCGTGGGTGTGCACATGCACGCACCATCTGCACCACCCTCCAACCGTCCTCCTACGCACACATGCAAATGCCAGTGCAAGAAAAAAGACTTTTTTTTTCTCCCTCTTTTATTGTTATTTTTTTCCACACTTAGAAGGCTCTAATGTGTAGTTGGTGCCAACCCAAACATGGGACTAGGGTTGTATGGCATACCGGTGCTGAGAAAGTACCGCGGTACTAATGAATTAAAAAATGGTACGATACTGCCTTTAAAAAATGCCAGTATTTATTTTCATCTGCATAAATTGCTGGTAATATATGCCGAGGTGCATGTTGAGTTTGTCAACACGCACACAGATTATTACCGCGGGTACACAAAGCGCATTAACAAATGATAAAGGTGAAGCTATAAACACTGAAAGCAGTGATGGCAAAGGTGATGGCAATTCTGAGGGCCCACAGCTCGCTAGGGCCCACACATAGCACCCAGTAGCCTCTATGACAAAATGATTTATGCATACACTAAACCAGGGGTCACCAACCTTTTTGAAACCAAGGGCTACTTCTTGGGTACTGATTAATGCGAAGGGCTACCAGTTAGATACACACTTAAATAAATTGCCAGAAGTAGCCAATTTGCTCAATTTACCTTTAACTCTGTTATTATGAATAATTAATGATATTTATCTTTGTGGAAACACTGATCATCTTAATGATTTCTCACAATAAATATATATAGAAACAGATAAATATCAATATGCAACACTCTATTTTTATATTTTCTCTAAGTGCACATTTTTCAAATTGAACATTTTCAAATGATCACTTCTAAGACAGTCTTGTGAAATCACAATATCCCATTTTAACTAGCTAGCCACTAACATTTTTTAACAAATCATGAATTACTTTGCACCATGTTTGTACAAATAATAACTCATGTAAAATACAAAAGTAAACTCTCCAATTTTTAAATCATGTCACACTTTGAACTGGACACCAAATCTGTTATCTGTTTCTTTGTCAGTTAGTGGGAAGCCTGGCATTGCATGCTGTTAACTAGTGTGTTGTACTCTGGTGTGTAACTTGACACTGCAACTCTGAGTGAGTCTTGCAGATGTGCATCAGTGAGGCGTGTTCTGTGTTTGAAAGGTTTTGTACAAAGAGTATGAATATGGGGGCCTGAAACTTCTCAACCTTGAAGCTATGTGTCTTTCTTTAAAAGCATCAATTGTTCCAAAGATGTATTTAAACATTGAGTGGTACACAAATGTCCTGTTGGACAAAAAACATGTACTGTATCTAAAGAAATTGTATCCTTTTTTACAAGTGATCCCCTCCCAGAGAGTCTGCTGGGAAACATGGCGGGGTTCATAAAGGAAACAATCCACTCATAGTGGTGTTTTCAATTTTATGTGCCAGAAAAAAGAGACGATATTTTGCAGCAGTTAATATGGATGAACTCTAATATTGTAATAGATGGAAAGCCTTTCTTTTGGAAAAATATGTTTGAAAGAGGAATCATTTTTGTCAATGATATTATCAATGAGAATGGTAAAATTATGAAGTATGATGAATTTAGAGCTATGTATGGTGATGCTTGCTCAAGCTTTTCATTTTATCAACTAACTGGAGTAATTGGGAAAAGATGGAAACAAATAATTAATTATGGAACTACTAAATTATTAGTTTGTAAACCTCTAATAAGAAATTCTAGTTGGTAAAAAGGAACTAAAATAAATAGAAAAATATATAATTTTTATTTGATAAAGAAATTTTGGGGTCGCGGGGGGCGCTGAAACCTATCTCAGCTACAATCGGGCGGAAGGCGGGGTACACCCTGGACAAGTCGCCACCTCATCGCAGGGCCAACACAGATAGACAGACAACATTCACACTCACTTTCACACACTAGGGCCAATTTAGTGTTGCCAATCAACCTATCCCCAGGTGCATGTCTTTGGAGGTGGGAGGAAGCCGGAGTACCCGGAGGGAACCCACGCAGTCACGGGGAGAACATGCAAACTCCACACAGAAAGATCCCGAGGCCGGGATTGAACTCACGACTACTCAGGATCTTCGTATTGTGAGGCAGACGCACTAACCCCTCTGCCACCGTGCTGCCCGATCGATGTGCAAAACGTTATTTTCAAATTAAAATGATTTATAACTTCTTACCCACAGGCAAAATGTTCAAATTATGGAATATGACAGAGTCAGATGATTGCCGATTTTGTTGTCAGGAGCCTGAATCCACCCTGCATTTGTTTTGGTATTGTCATATTGTGTCTTTGTTTTGGGTGGAAGTTGAAAAAATGTGTTTAAGGATTGGTTTGTTTATGAAGCTTAATGTGGTTTCTGTTATTTTAGGAGAGTTCATTGACTATCAGGATTTAGTCAATTTAATTATAGTACTCTGTAAAATGTTTATTTTTAAGGCCAAAAACAGATATTCACTTAGTATTACTTTCTTTAAAACATTTATTCAGTATTTTCTAACTTTAGAAAGTTACATGGTTGAAAACGATAATGATGCCAAAAAACATTTAAAAAAAGATGAGAAGTCCTCAAAGGCTTATTTTGAAAGTATAATTATGTTTATAGATTACATGATATCTGTTGTTGTGTTTCCTAATTTGAGTGACCTGGACATAATCTGGACTGTACATAAATGCTTATTTTGAAAATGTAATTTTGTTTATAAATTATATGCAATCTGTTGTGTTCCCTAATTTTTTTCTGTGTACATGAATGAAGGTGTGTGTTGCTGAGTCCGACTTGGACATTATCTGGACTGGGCCTGGTTTAAAAAAACCTTTAAACAAATCTAATTTCATTGACAACCTGGTCTGTTGAAGATAAGGCCCTTTTTTAAAAAATTAAATAAAATAAGATAAATAAATAAAAAAACGTTTTCTTGGATAAAAAAGAAAGTAAAACAATATAAAAACAATTACATAAAAAATAGTAATTAATGAAAATGTTAGTGGACCAGCAGCCTATACAATCATGTGTGCTTCAGGGACTGTGTCCCTTGCAGATGTGTTGTCTATGTTGTGGGAACCAGAATATTGGTAGCAGAAAGAAATAACTCCTTTTGTGTGAGTGGGTGTGGATGAGTGTGCATGGGGGAGGTTGTTTGGGTTGATGCACTGATTGAAAGTGTATCTTGTGTTTTTTCTATATAGATGTAATTTAAAAAATAAAATAAAATAAAAAAATATATATATATATATATTTTTTTTTTTTTTTTTTAGAACAGGCCCGCGGGCGACTCATCTGGTCCTTACGGGCGACCTGGTGCCCGCGGGCACCGCGTTGGTGACCCCTGCACTAAACTAATATATATTTATACGAATGAAACTGAATTAAAACAAAGACATAAACATGTCATAAAATATTCTAAATGTTTTATTTCATTACCACCCTTGGCCCGTTCTGAAAAAATGGTTTGGTCCACACTAGTATTGTCCCGATACCGGAACTAAAATTATTTCTATACTTTTCAGTACTTTTTGATACTTTTCTAAATAAAGGGGACCACAAAAAATTGCATTATTGACTTTATTTTAGCAACAAATATTAAAGTACATTAAACATATGTTTCTTATTACATGTTATCCTTAAATAAAATAGTGAACATACAAGACAACTTGTCTTTTAGTAGTAAGTAACCAAACAAAGGCTCCTAATTAGTCTGCTGACATATGCAGTAACATATTGTGTCATTTATCATTTTATTATTTTGTCAAAATTATTAAGAACAAGTGGTAGAAAATGAATTATTAATCTACTTGTTCATTTACTGTTAATATCTGCTTACTTTCTCTTCTAACATGTTCTATCTACACTTCTGTTAAAATGTAATAATCACTTATTATTCTGTTGATTGGGTGCTTTACATTAATTTTGGATGATACCACAAATTTGGGTATCAATCTGATACCAAGTAGTTACAGGATCATACATTGGTCATATTCAAAGTCCTCATGTGTCCAGGGACATATTTCCTGAGTTTATATACATAATATACATTTAAATAAAACGAAAGTTGATGTTGTAATTAGAGATGTCCGATAATGGCTTTTTTGCCGATATCCGAAATTCCGATATTGTCCAACTCTTAATTACCGATTCCGATATCAACCGATACCGATATATACAGTCGTGGAATTAACACATTATTATGCCTAATTTTGTTGTGATGCCCCGCTGGATGCATTAAACAATGTAACAAGGTTTTCCAAAATAAATCAACTCAAGTTATGGAAAAAGAAAATGCCAACATGGCACTGCCATATTTATTATTGAAGTCAGAAAGTGCATTATTTTTTTTAACATGCCTCAAAACAGCAGCTTGGAATTTGGGACATGCTCATCCTGAGAGAGCATGAGGATGTTGAGATGGAGGAGGTAGGGGTGTATATTGTAGCATCCCGTAAGAGTTAGTGCTGCAAGGGGTTCTGAGTATTTGTTCTGTTGTGTTTATGTTGTGTTACGGTGCGGATGTTCTCCCGAAATGTGTTTGTCATTCTTGTTTGGTGTGGGTTGACAGTGTGGCGCATATTTGTAACAGTGTTAAAGTTGTTTATACGGCTACCCTCAGTGTGACCTGTATGGCTGTTGACCAAGTATGCCTTGCATTCACTTATGTGTGTGAAAAGCCGTAGATATTATGTGACTGGGCCGGCACGCAAAGGCAGTGCCTTTAAGGTTTATTGGCGCTCTGTACTTCTCCCTAGGTCCGAGTACACAGCGGAGTTTTAAAAAGTCATACATTTAACTTTTTGAAACCGATACTGATAATTTCAAAACCGATACCCATCATTTCCGATATTACATTTTGAAGCATTTATCAGCCGATAATATCGGCAGTCCGATATTATCGGACATCTCTAGTTGTAATGCCAACAAATATCGACGTAACCATAGTAGTATCGACTCGATACGCTCCTGTACTTGGTATCAATACAGTGGATGTTAGGTGTAGATCCACCAATGGCGTTCGTTTACATTGTGACGCCGGTGAGCTACGGTGTGTAGTGAAGCATGCTTAGCTATTCCTCGTCCTGCAGGGATGATACTTGTGAGAAACTTACTTTATTTGTCGCCATGGAGATGAGGATTAGTGATTTAGAAGTAGCTAAAACACTGCCGACTGCGGGTGGACTCAGCCGCTAACTAGCTAGCCATGTCTTAAAGCACCTCTTCCTGAGGGCGTTTCAGTGTTATAACTTCACCTTTATCTTTAGTTTTTAAGCCAAAATGCGTTCGTTCTCCCTTTTCTGTCTACACACTGTGTCTGCTTGTAAGTACTCTGTGATTGTGCGCTGCCGAACATGCTCCTCTGCTCGTAAAACCAACAATGACACGACGTGACGACGACGGTGGGGCAGGGGTGTGGTGGACCGGTACTTTTTAGAGGCGGTATAGTACCGAATATGATTCATTAGTATCGCGGTACTATACTGATACCGGTATACCGTACAACCCTCGTCCACACCAATGTTTCATCAAAGATGTGTGCCTGCGCAATTGCGCGCTGCTCCCTTGACCTTCGCACATGGGAAATCTATGCAGCGCACAAAATCCAAATCCCACTTAAACTCTAAACAAAATGAACACATAACAAATTATTCTGTACCATTTTCAACAAGCGGTGACAAGAGATAAAACAATGACGACGTCAGCCGAGGAGGAGGAGGAGGTGGTCTGCATCTACAATCATTTTAATGAGCAAAACTGAATAATGTCGGCCGTAACCACACCAAAACAACATCAGCGACAGAATGACTATGTAGAAAAAAAAGGGTCAATTTATGCCGTAATCACACCAAAACAAACACACTATATGTTGTACTCACACCACTGCTCTCTTTCATTTGCTTCAAAAGTCCCATACAATCATCTCAGTCAGCGATGCGTTCACGGGCACAAAAACAGTCAGACAAGTCTTCTGTGTTATGACACATTCAACTTCTACTCAGTAATTAATAATGATATATACCGTGTACATATTAATGTTATTATGAATAACTATTGAGTAACTTGATAATGACCTTTGTCAGATCGATGCTCACAATTGCTAATTATGAGCATCATTTACGTTATCATTATGTGTTCAATGGGGTCCTGTAAAATGTTATTAGTGGGACACTGAGTAGCCTAAATACAAAAATGTTAGCTGTCCAAAGATGGGTTGTTATTTGTTTTCATAGCAGTATAAAATACAAGACACCATAATAGCTGGCAACAACAAAGTAAAAAACGACTATTTAGTGCTTTGGACAGTTTATACTGACTTGTGAATGGTTTAAAAATATGTGTTGTCTTAAAAAGTGAGGCTATCCACCTAGAGCAGGGGTCGGCAACCCAAAATGTTGAAAGAGCCACATTGGACCAAAAATACAAAAACAAATCTGTCTGGAGCCGCAACAAATTAGAAGCCATAATACAAACAGATAGTGTGTCATGAGATATACATTGAATTAAGATGACTTAAAGGAAACTAAATGAGCTCAAATATAGCTACAAATGAGGCATAATGATGCAATATGTACATACAGCTAGCCTAAATAGCATGTTAGCATCGATTAGCTTGCAGTCATGCAGTGACCAAATATGTCTGATTATCACTCCACACAAGTCAATAACATCAACAAAACTCACCTTTGTGTATTCACGCACAACGTTAAAAGTTTGGCGGACAAAATGAGACAGAAAAAGAAGTGGCATAAAACACGTCCTAGAAAGTCGGAGAAAGTTATACATTGTAAACAAACTAAGGTGAGTTCAAGGACCGCCAAAATTAGTAGGACAAAACGGCGCTCGCCAAATACTCGAATCAGTGAAGCATGTTTAATACAAACAGTGTGCTTTATAACAATTAGGGAGGTTTGTGTCATGTTTGTCCTCCTACAGTAACCATATTAAAACAAAAAATATTTTTTTTTTCCCCTCATCTTTTTCCATTTTTCATACATTTTTGAAAAAGCTTCAGAGAGCCACTAGGGCGGCGCTAAAGAGCCGCATGCGGCTCTAGAGCCGCGGGTTGCCGACCCCTGACCTAGAGCTAAGGTGCTAAAAAGCCCATTTGGATTTTGTCCAAGAATAGTTTAGTTGAGCATCAGTTTTTCCATGAAACATCACATTTACTGTTTACAATTTATAATGGTACAATAAACCTTTATGCTCTACTGCACCAGAATCAGCAGTGGCTGCTTCATCTGAGTTTCACCCCACAGCAAACATTCACTCTCAGCAGTCCAATGATGCCTTTGATGGTGAGTGAGTGATGTAGGCACTGCTAGGCTCTTTTAGTTTATTAGTGAACAGCTGCACCACTGGCAGTGACTAAGACATTATTCAACATCTTGGTTATTTCAATTATATAATAACAAAATATATGCTACATTTTTATAACTCAATCTAAACTTTAACTGAGATTAGATAAGCCGTGTTGTTGTTTTTGATAATTGTTTCATTAACGTACTCAATGTGCTCTTTGTTTTATACCTATATATAGGTATAGCTCGGTTGGTAGAGTGACCGTGCCAGCAACTTGAGGGTTCCAGGTTCGATCCCTGCTTCCGCCATCCTAGTCATTTCCGTTGTGTCCTTAGGCAAGACACTTTACCCACATGCTCCCAGTGCCACCCACACTGGTTTAAATGTAACTTAGATATTGGGTTTAAAAATGTAAAAGCGCTTTGAGTCACTAGAGAAAAGCGCTATATAAAATATAATTTACTTCACTTCACATTTGAGTTGAATGTGTCGTGAATTGTTAACCGGAGACAGGATAACAGGAACCAGGAAACAGAGGACAGGATACCAGGATAACCGGGTACAGCAAACAATCCTCAAGCCCGGACTGGAGGGCGGGGCAGGCATAAATAGCAGCCAGCTGATTGACACCGAGTGTGGCCGGGCTGCCAATCAGCAGCGGGTGAGGGGAAACAGCGCTCAGGGAGACAAGCAGTAAATGGAACCAAAATAAGAGCACTGACAGGAAATAAACACGAAACCCAGGAAACACAACCCAACGTGAATGTGACAGATCGTCACAAAATGCTACACTTTTACTTGTGTTCTATTTCTTGCCAGGACACTTGTTCTTTTTTTTTTTTTTTTTTTTTTTTTTTTTTGCATATCAGTGCTTGGTTTTTAAATACAATAAAAAACCCTACCCACTAAACCTATTGGTTGAGTGGTTAATTGAACATGTATTTGCAATTTAACAGTTTATTAATATTTTGCAAATAAGTGAAATGAGAATTATAAGACAAGTAATAATTAGGGATGCAACAGTATCAAATGTCACGGTAGGCTATTATCACGTTATTAAGGCAACGGTATGATATTATTGTCCAAAGAAAAGGCTAAAACATGTTATGAAGTGGCAGGCATGTTTATAATGAACACACTTACTGTAATTGAAGACAAACATAATGCTAACATGTTCTAATCATATTTTTTACTACAAACAAGTATTTTTAAGTGCAAATAATTGTGCAGGAACATACACTGTTTCAAGCAAATATATTTAAAAAAACTTACAGTTGCGTGTCTGTAAAGTGAAAATGTAAACATCCAGTGTAAAACAATAATGTTCACGTTAGTGTTTTTCAACTTTTATTTTCTGAGAAGTAGTGTCCTTCACAGTGGACAAAAATGAAAAATGTATTAAAAATTGTACTTTTAATAATGTAATGATGTTTGGCTTGGCAGTTTACAAATATCTTTGCTGGATGACAGTTTATGAGGATGCGACTGGTCCTTTTGCCCGAGTGCAGCTGGACATGCTCCAGAACCCCCACGACATCGAGAGAGACAAACGGTGGAAACATAAATAGATGGATTGGGGATTTATTAAGTAGTCTTTTTTTTTATTATCATTTTTTTTTATTAATCAGTCAAACAAAGTAATACACAATATTACCATAATAATACAATTCCAATTCCAAAACCAAACCCGGCCCAGCAACATTCAGAATAGCAATCAACAGAGCAATTGAGAGGACACACAAACATGACACAAAACAATCAAAAAGTCAAACAAAAATTAATAACATCAACAAAAGCATCAATATTAATAGGAATTCCAACAAAGCAGTGATTAGAAATCCCTTACTTACATTATCATCACAGCCATTTATAAAAAAAAGTAATAAAAACATTTAAAAAATGAACCATAGTGTCAGAGTGGCTTACACTTGCAACACATCTCATAAGCTTGACAACACATTGTATCCAATATTTTCCACAAACAAAAAATAAGTCATATTGTAGGTTCATTTAATAGTTAAAACAAATTTAAATAATGGATCTCATATTCCAATATATAACTCATTATTATCTCAACTAAATGCAGTTTTTTCAACTGATATCATGTCCATAGCTTGTGTATGCCAATCAGTATGAGTTGGACTATCAACATCTATCCATTTTTTTAATATATTTCATTTTTGTTGTGATGCATATTGAAAGAAATGCATTTTTACTCTAGTAGTCTTTCAGTTTCCTCGTATTTCCTGCATTGAACATTGTTTTTGGTGATCACCTCTGTGCGGTCACCTTGGAAACGCTGGAGATGAAACTATTGCTTTGCAGAAGGCAGATTTTCTTACCGCCACCAAAGAGTTTATGTTTTCGCCAAGGTTTGTTTGTCTCTTTGTTAGCAAAACACAACTCAAATATTTATGGGTAGATTTTGATGACATTTTTCAGGAAATGTCCAAAAGAAACAATTCCTCTCATCGACTAGGAACACACTTAACTTCCTGCTTACGGGCGTTCCACACCCCCAACTTGGCGCAGAGGATACTGGGATATGTAGTATATTTTCAGACCCGGCCAATACTAAAGTGCTGGAAAAAAAATACTACACCAAGATACTGAAATACCACGGTATCTACAATACCGTTACACCCCTACCATTGACTTGTTATAAGTAGGAAATCGTAAAAAAGAAAACACATTTGGTGTATTACACCATGCACTGTCAAGAACACTGAAAAACAAGAATATTGAAGGTGGCAGTTAATGGGGTAGAGATGCCCACACCAATACTCTTTCAGGGGGCCCAGAGTTCATAGCAACGGTCTTGACTGCAAGCGGTGCTTCAAAACATGCCTTGCCAATGGTAGCAATACTTTGAACTTAGGTAAACATTGAAATGACAAGTATCATCAGGTAAGGAGATAGTTTACTAGCTCCCCTGCTGTGCCCATATAGAGACATAAACGTGCGGACCATTGGCGTTGTTAGGCCTATTTTAGGGGGGCTCAAGCCCCCCTAAAATGTTCTAAAGCCCCCCTAAATAATTTGGTGTTAAAAAAAAACAAAAACAAAAAACTTTTTTTTTTTTTTTTTTTACAAATACATGCCGACATATTCATCATAAAGTGGCCCGAATATGAGTTTCAATAAATAATCATATAACCTGTCATTATTCACTCAGTTTCCCCTCACTTCATAGCGTAAGGTAGAGAGCCCCTTTAGTGTGTCCAATCCATTCCACTTGTTCATATAGAAAATGCCCACATCACTCAAAATCCAGTCCGCATTTTCTCTGCGACCTCGCTTGCGGTCCTTGGACTTGTTCATATAGAAAATGCCCGCATCACTCAAAATCCAGTTCACATTTTCTCTGTGACCTTGCTTGCGGTCCTGCAGATGTACAAAGCACATTAGCACACAGCACTGCAGAACAAGAACCTTGTGTCTGCAATTGTAAATAATTTAGTTTTTAAGTTTTGTGTTTCTTGTAGAATCTATATAAAGTAATATACATTAGCCTATTGTTAAAATAATGAAAAAAACATCATTAAATATATTTGTTTTATTGTATTGTTACATTAATAGCTGTTGTATTATTATAGGATGGCTTGTTAAACATTTCATAGGATTTTCAGAGGGTGGAAAAACCAAGACATTTAATATAAAATGTAAAATGAATAAATACATAAAAAGAAAAAGAAAAAAAATGGTTAAAAGCCATCGTCCCGGGGAGCATTTCATTTTGTCCTGTGCATTTTTTTTACCGTCCCCGGGACGACGGGACTACATTAATCTCAAGCCCTGGAAGTTACATTTTATTGTTTGCATTATTTGTTTCAGCATTGCACTTTGAAGATGGTCCCTCAGCTTTTTGACAGCTTTGGCTCTTTTTCAGATCAGCAGACGGACTCTAAGTCTTTCTTATTTACAGTATATATAAAAGTTCCTCATTTCTATTCAGACTTCCATATATATTTAATTTCCTTAACGCCTTGCCATAATATATATATAAATATATTATATATTATATACAAGCCAAATTATCCCGATCCAGATATTACTTTAATTCAAGTAATTAAGTAATATTTCCAGGGCTTGAATTTACAACCATTTTAGTCACATATGTGCCCAAAATGTAATCTGTGCAACTTCAAAATATTTGGGAACAAACAATTATTGTATTGTGAGCAAAAGTGGTGGCATTAGCCTCTATGTTGTGAATTAATAGCAGAGGCTAATGCCATGACTTTCATTGTGTTTCAGTGTATCTTGAAGGAACATGCAAGTTATTGTTTCTTGTTGATGCTGTAAACAAAATGTCACTGTGCAAACCCAGGTTTGTTGTTGTACTGAATACACATTGAAAATAAACCGACAGAGATAATAATAATAACAATGATTAATTTCTAAGTCTTTGTTAGCCGTTTGTGAAGTTTTGTGCTTGTGCGCTACGTTCGCTCGCAGCCTGTGCATCTCCTGGGGGCGAAGCCCCCCCTGTCCTTAAAAGGTAGTGACGCCCCTGGTGCGGACAGTACATAGACAAAATCACCCACTTAGTGTAAATTAAGCAAGGGAATTGACTAAATTTTGTAACAAATTATCGGCTCCATGTCTTAGCTGTGTACTTTTTAGTAGTTACTAATGATTGTGTTTGTCTTAAAGCACAGACCAAGAGTGGCAACCATAAATCATGAAGCATTGAACACAATTTCAATAAATCTTTTCATTTTATTATTATTTTATCGTAATACGTATGATTGTAAATTGTCCTTTAAGTGCAATAGAAAAAAGCCCAATGAGATTAATGCCTTTTAATTTTAAATTTCAACCTTCTAATGTTGTAATTTAAGTGCAACAAGAAACATATGTTTAATGTATCATAAGATTTTCCGTTAAAATAAAGCAAATACATTTCAAAAATATTTTTTTGCGATCCCCTTTACTTTGAAAAGTATCAAAATACATATTGCTACCAGTGTGGAAAATTCAATAAATAAGATAAAGCGCTGAATTTTTATTTTGAAAACAAATATTCTGATCATGAAAAAAAAATAAAAATACAATTTTATATATATATATATATATATATATATATATATATATATATATATATATATATATATATATATATATATATATATATATATATATATATATATATATATATATATATATATATATATATATATATATATATATATATATATATATATATATATATATATATATATATATATATATATATATATATATATATATATATATAAAAGTGTGAAAAGGTGACTAAATTGTTTTATTGCATGTGGAGAGAGCTCTCATAATGTTGAAAAACATATTTAGAAGCCGTAAACACTTTTTTAAAATGCTCTAGCTATTAACATATTTGATTTAAAATGAATGATTCCGAGCTACTTGCCAAAATTATTATTGTCATCCCAGCAATGTCCAGAACCAGTATTTACGCTGCAAAATAATTTTCGCTGCTTTAAATTTCAATTCACATTGGATTATTACGATTAAGAATGAATTAAAAAAATGTAAAAACAGATTATTTTAAAAGACGTTTTTTAGGCCATCTCCAAGCTTACTTGCTGCACACACATGTCAGCAGGGCCTTTTGTAACCTGTAAACCAGGGGTCCCCAAACTATGGCCCGCCAACGTCCAAAATCCGGCCCGCGGGAAGTCCCAAGTTTAAAAAAAAAAATATTTTTTTAATTTAAATTTTTGTATTACATTTTTTTTAATCTAAACTTTCTAATCCATTTTCAAATTGATTTAACCCAATGCGGCCCCCGAGTCAAAATGTTTGGGGACTCCTGCGGTAAACTGTTTTGAAAAATGTTGACTTCCATCCATCCCTTTTTTACCGCTTGTCCTTCTCGAGGCATATACCAAATATTATATTGTTAGACTTAAGAATCAATTCTGAGTCAAATTGAATCGTGAGTCGTTGTAAGATTCACGTCGCTACTAAATATAAAGTGAAGGGATGGCGCAATCTGTAGGAGAGAATGCCGCCATGAATCCTGCAGAGGGCGCTGTGTCACAAGTCCATGCACGTAACATTTTCTAGCAGGAAAATGCTTTAACAAGACGTGACGCCATGTAAGCACAATATTGTATGCATGGCATTGATCTTAATGTGCCAAACTGCATTTACGCATATCAAACGGGTATGGGTTCATCAAACGTACTTCAAATATGTTAACTAACTTGTTCAGCAACTTTTATATTTGCATAAAACTGATTCAAATTCAACCTCCTGTCGTCGTATAGCTTATGTTCTTAAAATACGCGCCGATAATGAAACCTGCCCGGCCGCCAGCTGCTGCAGAGACATTGTTATATAACTATACAATATAATACACCACCAGTCACGTCAAATAATATTCCCTGCTATACTGTATGGACATGAATGACCCTTAGAAAAATGGAGCAGGTCCACTACAGATCTAGGACACCTGAGGGGCCCCTCATTAAAACTGACACTATAGGACGGAGCGAACACTCACACACATGCACACACACACAGAACCTTATACTTTGCTGGTGTACATGTTCACTGATATCTTTCTGCATACTGTATATGTTACATAGAACATTTAATACATTTGAAGAATTTTTGTTTTTATACTTCAGTCCATTGTAAACTAACCAAATACAATGTATTTCTTATGTTCTATCTGTGGTAATCACACTTTTATTTTTTTATTTTTATTTTTTTAAAGGTATAACAATACAAAATACAGAACAAAGATTGCATTTTTTTTTATTCAACTTTATTTTTAAATCAAAAAAATTAACTAAAATATATAATCATGATGTAATATGGTTAAATAATTATTCATCAATATAGATTAAAAGTAGAGATGTCCGATAATATCGGACTGACGATATTATCGGCCGTTAAATGCTTTAAAATGTAATATCGGAAATTATCGGTATCGGTTTCAAAATTATCGGTATCGGTTTCAAAAAGTAAAACTTCTGACTTTTTAAAATGCCGATGTGTACACGGACGTAGGGGGAAGTACAGAGCGCCAATAAACCTTAAAGGCACTGCCTTTGCATGCCGGCCCAGCAGGCTTTTCACACACACAAGTGAATGCATGCATACTTGGTCAACAGCCATACAGGTCACACTGAGGGTGTCCGTATAAACAACTTTAACACTTACAAATATGCGCCACACTGTGAACCCACACCAAACAAGAATGACAAACACAATTCGGGAGAACATCCACACCGTAACACAACATAAACACAACAGAACAAATACCCAGAACCCCTTGCAGCACTAACTCTTCCGGGACGCTACAATATACAAACCCGCTACCCCCACCCACCCCCCCTCAACCCCGTCCCCCCCCAACCTCGCCCACCTCAACCTCCTCATGCTCTCTCAGGGAGAGCATGTCCAAAATTCCAAGCTGCTGTTTTGAGGCATGTTAAAAAAAATAATGCACTTTCTGACTTCAATAATAAATATGGCAGTGCCATGTTGGCATTTTTTTCCATAACTTGAGTTGATTTATTTTGGAAAACCTTGTTACATTGTTTAATGCATCCAGCAGGGCATCAAAACAAAATTAGGCATAATAATGTGTTAATTCCACGACTGTATATATCGGTATCGGTTGATATCGGAATCGGTAATTAAGAGTTGGACAATATCGGAATATCGAATATTGCCAAAAAAGCCATTATCGGATATCTCTAATCAAAAGGGATATATTATGCATAAATTACCTTTTCTTGCCTATTGGTACCTGTTTTTGTGTATTCGGGATCTGCATTAATCTCGCAAATTTGAAATCAAACCAGGGATGGAGGTATGGTGGATATATTTATAAAACAATGTTCATACTTCCGCCAAAGGAGTCGTTTGGAATTTGCCCAATTTGAGATGTTTTTCCAACATATGACATCAGCAGATATCTCCATATGAGGGTAGAGATTTTACGCGAGTCCACTATTGTAGTCAGAAATTGAAGTCAATAAGCTCCATTTTTTTTTTCCGTCCTCTTGTGGGCCAGACCAGCTCGAATCCTTCGCTGTTGCCATCTCTAATTCAAATTAACGGAAAGTTTTAACCTACAGTACATCCGGAAAGTATTCACAGCGCTTCACTTTTTCCACGTTTTGTTATGTTACAGCCTTATTCCAAAATGGAATAAACTCCTTTTCGTCCTCAAAATTCTACACACAATACCCCATAATGACAATGTCAAAATGTTGGTTTTGAAACCACATGTACATAAGTGTTTAGACCCTTTGCCCAATACTTTGTTGATGCACCTTTGGCAGTAATTACAGCCTCAAGTATTGATGAATACGATGCCACAAGCTTGGCACACCTATCTTTGGGCGGTTTTACCCTTTCTTCTTAGACAATTCTTCTTTGCAACACCTCTCAAGCTCTGTCAGAGCTACAGCATTCCTCTGTGGAGAGAGGAGAACCTTCCAGAAGGACAACCATCTCTGCAGCAATCCACCATTCAGGTTTGTATGGTAGAGTAGCCAACAATTTAACTCTTTGGTGTGAATGCCAGGCGTCATGTTTGGAGGAAACCAGGCACCGCTCATCACCAGGCCAATCAGTGAAGCATGGTGGTGGAAGCATCATGATATGGGGATGTTTTTGTCCACAGGAACTAGAAGACTAGTCACGATAGAGGGAAAGATGAATGCATCAATATACAGAGACATTCTGGATGAAAACCAACACTTCCAATCCAATATGATGGCGCTTGGGAGGTGCTGCAAAGAGGAATGGGTAAAACTGCCCAAAGGTAGGTGTGTCAAGCTTGTGGCATTGTATTCAAAAAGACTTGAGGCAGTAATTGCTGCCAAAAGTGCATCAACAAAGTACTGAGCAAAGGCTTGAATACTTACTGTATGTACGTTTGTACATGGGATTGTTTGAGTTACTGTTTCTTATAAATGTTCAAATTTTTTTCACATTGTTATTATGGGGTATTGTCTGTAGAATTTTAAGGGCAAAAATAAATGTATTCCATTTTGAAATAAGGTTGTTACAAACTTAAGGATGTGAATACTTTCCGGATGCACTGTACATCGGTCATTAGACTCGATATGGAAGCGCTAAAAACTACAACATGGATGACGGGGAGAAGACACAGTAGAAGGTGAGCCACGTAAATAAGATCGCCCACAAAATGCCACATCATGAAGAGACGGTCAGAAAGCGGCTTGAAGATGATCTGTAAAACTTAATCTATGCAACATTTCGACCAATGGGCCAGCATTACATGTTATGTCGACCAATGTTTTTCAACCTTTTTTGAGCCAAGGCACATTTTTTGCGTTGAAAAAATCCGGAGGCACACCACCAGCAGAAATCATTAAAAAACGAAACTCAGTTGACAGTTAAAAGTCGTTGTCGCAATTGTTGGATATGACTTTAAACCATAACCAAGCATGCATCAATGTAACTCTTGTCTCAAATTAGGTGTACTGTCACCACCTGTCACATCACGCCATGACTTATTTTGAGTTTTTTGCTGTTTTCCTGTGTGTAGTGTTTTAGTTCTTGTCTTGCGTTCCTATTTTGGTGGCTTTTTCTCTTTTTTTGCTATTTTCCTGTGGCAGTTTCATGTCTTCCTTTGAGCAATATTTACCGCATCTACTTTGTTTTAGCAATCAAGAATATTTCAGTTGTTTCTACCCTTCTTTGTGGGGACATTGTTGATTGTCATGTCATGTTCGGATGTACCTAGTGGACGTCGTCTTTGCTCCACAGTAAGTTTTTGCTGTCGTCCAGCATTCTGTTTTTGTTTACTTTGTATCCAGTTCAGTTTTAGTTTCGTTCTGCATAGCCTTTCCTAAGTTTCAATGCCTTTTCTTAGGGGCACTCATCTTTTGTTTATTTTTGGTTTAAGCATTAGACACCTTTTTACCTGCATGCTGTTTCCGACATCTACAAAGCAATTAGCTACCGGCTGCCACCTACTGATATGGAAGAGTATTACACGGTTACTCTGCCGAGCTCTAGACAGCACCGACACTCAACAACAACACATCATTTGCAGACTATAATTACTGGTTTGCAAAAAATATTTTTAACCCAAATGGGTGAAATTAGATAATCTCCCGCAGCACACCAGACTGTATCTCACGGCACAGTGGTTGAAAAACACTGGTGTAGACCACAAGGAAGTGTTTTATACATAGTAAAAAATCATAATATGTCCCCATGTAAATATTGGGGCTAAATATTTATCCCAGGTGTACCTAATATTACGGCAATTGCTGTCTTCTTAAGAACCGCATAACACATTCTGATTAAGACGACGTATTAGCTTGACATGACTTGTGAGTCAAACACAATAGCAGCTCGCTCTGGTATTGATTTATGGGGGGAATATATCTTGGGACTCCTTAATGGACTCCGTGTCAGAAACGCTTGGACAACCAAAGACTGAAAAACTGGACTTGTTTTCAAAATGGTCACAGGGGTTCGTTCTTGGCAAAAAAAAAATAAAAGCAACCAAGACGTCCTTAAATCGTTCTAGATGAGCAATGACTCAAATTGTTGAATCACAACATTCCTCATGGATTGTACAGTACAGTACCTTCCAAAACAGTCGTTTTTGCACAGCGTTTGACCTTTTTTTTTTTGTTAGATACATAATATTTTTTGTTGAGTAGTAACATTCTATATGGGGGGACGGTGTGGCCCCATTGGGAGAGTGGCCGTGCCAGCAACCTGAGGGCTCCTGGTTTGATCCCCAGCTTCTACCAACCTCGTCACGTCTGTTGTGTCCTTGAGCAAGACACCTCACCCTTGCTCCTGATGGGTCGTGGTTAGCGCCTTGCATGGCAGCTCCTGCCATCAGTGTGTGAATGTGTGTGTGTGAATGGGTGAATGTGGAAATACTGTCAAAGTACCTTGAGTACCTTCAAGGTAGAAAAGCAGTATACAAGTATAATCCATTTATATGGTTGCAGTCTGTTGGAATAATTATATATAAGTTATCACACAACTATTATGCATAAAGGCTGTTGCTATAGTTATTATCGATTGTGCTATTTTCTACTTCGTGCAAGGGCACACAACTTGTTATCTTCCACGGCATATGAGGGGTGGCCTCGCCGCAGACGTTTTTCTTTGTTTTAGCCCGCTAACAGCCAAGGACTTCAAGTACCTCAACGAAGATAAGAAGACAGCACGCAGACGAAGCAGAGAGAAGGCAATCACAAAGCCCCCAGCACATTCCGTCACGTATTGTGCGTACTGGAGCTGCTTTGCATGATATGTGTGATCACTCCCTTTGGAGGCAGCCTCAGTGATGTTAACTAGGGAACTCCTGAATAAATAGAGGAGCGCATGGGGCTGAACCTTAGAGCAGTGGTCCCCAACCTTTTTGTAGCTGCGGACCGGTCAACGTTTGAAAAAATATATTTATTTTTTTTTCAAAAACAAATAAAATCATGTGTGCTTACGGACTGTATCCGTGCAGAATGTATTGATCTATATTGATATATAATGTATATGTTGTGTTTTTTATGTCAATTCATTAAAAAAATAAATTTAAAAAAATCTTTTTTTTTACCGGTCCGCGGCCCGGTGGTTGGGGACCACTGCCTTAGAGCGTGGTGGTAAACTGTAACTGAGTGTGCAGCCACAAAAGTTTCTCCTCATTAGCTAAATTGAACTCTGTCTCTGCCTGATTCCTTGCTTCTTGTCTTGTTTAATAGATAGTTCGGGGTTTTGAACCTGACATACTCCTAGACCATAATTAAACATCGAGCGTGGATCAAATCCCAGTCGTGTGTTTGATACCCGCTTACTTCTAAATGACTGTGACAGAAAACTTTGCAACACAACCTCCTGTCTTCACGTACTCGTTAAAAATGTGGTAATCACTTATTCTTCTGTTGTTTGATACTTTACATTAGTTTAGGATGCACTTTTCAGAGGCGGTATAGGACCGATTATGATTCATTAGTATCGCGGTACTATACTAATACCGGTATACCGTTCAACCCTAATTCAAACACAGCGTTACTGTTCAAACTGTGTGTAATGTTACAATTGTTAGGTGGTGACGAACCCTAAGATGCAGAGATGGCAGGCTTGGAGCAGGAAAACATGATTTAATGTCCAAAATTCAGGAAAAACACAAACCAGGAACCAGGAACAGGCAAAGTGGAAACAGGGAACAGGAACCAGCAAACAGGAAACGAGGAACGAGAAGACAGCAAGCTGCAAACAGCTATCAGCATACAGCTTACAATACTCCAGCACTGACTGGAGGGCAAGGCAGGTATAAATAGCAGCCAGCTGATTGACACCAGGTGTGGCCAGGTGCCAATCAGCCGCAGCTGAGGGCAAACAGCGCTCAGGTAGACAAGCAGGAAACTGAACAAAAATAAGAGCGCTGACAGGAAATAAAACAAACACAGAGGAAAAACTAAAACATAACCAGCCTGACAACATTATAATTGCTAAATAAAACGAAGATCTTGTTTTTAATGAATACTTGGGCTCACTACGCTACGGTATTTTTTTTATGTGGGTCATTATGATGGTACCAGGAGAGGCAAGTGTTTTCTGAGGTGGTACTTGGTGAAAAACGTCAAAAACGCCCGGACAACCCAAGACTGAAAAACTGGGCATGTTTTTTTAAAATAATGGTAACAGGGGTTCATTCTTGGCAAAAAAAACAAACAAAAAACAACCAAGTTCTAGATGAGCAATGACTCAAATGGTTGAATTAAAACATCCCTTACGGATTGTACTGTACAGTACCTTTCAAAAACAGTCGTTTTTGTTTTTGCACTGACATAAAAAGCAACAGCGTTTGACCTTTTTTTTTTTTTTAGATACATAATATATGTTGTGCATGGTTAAGCCTGAGCTGTCTGTAGAGTCGTAACATTCTTTATGGCTGCACTCCGAGAGCGTAATTAAACACATCGAGCGTGGATCAAATCCCAGTCGTGTGTTTGCTACCCGCTCACTTCTAATGACTGTGACAGAAAACTTCGCAACACAACCTCCTGTCTTCACGTACTTGTTAAACCTACTCCAGTGACTCATCCAAACATCCACCTGACTTTCTATTTGATGTTGTTACTTCACTCCCATGGTCAAATCCTCTAAAGGAAGCCAGAACATTTTGGGGGGGAAAGGAGGACCGCTGTATCGGAGAGTAATCCCATTGGATTTAGAGTCAGGATTATACGCAAGGATTTGGACTGAGAAATCTGTTTCTCTCTCCTCTCACACCGTCGATTTGGAAACTGGAGCTGCTCTACCAGTACTGCTTGGACTTCGACATTGTCATCCACAAAACATGTACTGTGGCAGAAAAAATGCTGTATTGACTTGACTATACGTAAAATTGTGGGCGTAAACACTTTATGCCAGGGTATTCTCAAAGTGTGGTGCGGGTACCACTAGTGGTACGCAGGCTCTATCTAGTGGTACGCCAAATATTTACTTAATTATATATTGTAATGTTGCAGTTTTATTTCTCTATATTCAATACCAACCGGTACCAAAATCATTTCGATACTTTTCGCTACTTTTCTAAATAAATTGCACCACAAAAAATTGCATTATTGGTTTTATTTCAACAAAAAATCTTACGGTAAATTAAACATATGTTTCTTATTGCAAGTTTGTCCTTAAGTAAAATAGTGAACATACTTGACAACTTGTCTTTTATTAGTAAGTAAACAAACAAAGGCTACTAATTTAGCTGCTGACATATGCAGTAACATATTGTGTCATTTTCTATTGTATTATTTTGTCAACATTATTAAGAACAAGTGGTAAAAAATGTATTATTAATATACTTGTTCATTTACTGTTAATATGGGCTTACTTTCTCTTTTAACATGTTCTGTCTATACTTCTGTTAAAATGTAATAATCACTTATTCTTCTGTTGTTTGATACTTTACACTAGTTTTGGATGTACTTTTCAGAGGTGGTATAGTACCGATTATGATTCATTAGTATCGCGGTACTATACTAATACTATACCGTACAACCCTAATTCAAACACAGCGTTACTGTTCAAACTGTGTGTGATGTTACAATACCCTTGCTAAATAAAACTAATATCTTGTTTTTAATGAATACTTAGGCTTACTACGCTGCTGTATTTTTATTTTGGTCATTATGGGGGTACCTGGAGAGGCAAGTGTTTTCTGAGGTGGTACTTGGTGAAAAAGGTTTGAGAACCACTGCTCCATGCAGTGATATATGGCCACAACTACATGGGGGCGGGGCCATGTGTTCAGAAATGTTCTGACCAGTGTAGATGTCTACTGTTCAGGGATGTGCCGATCCATCGGCTGCCGATCACAATTGGAAATTTTTTGTGAAAAAATACGTAATCAACCCATGCCGATTATTGCCTTTCTAAGCCGATCACCTCTGACTTAGTGTCACGGCGGGGGTCGCATGTTAGTGCACAGGATCGTTTTCCCAGGATGCAGACGGAACTCCGGAGGCAGGGTGCAGGTAGGAGAATTATTTATTCTTCATAAATCAGGAAAAATACAAAAATACAGAAAAGCGTGCCGATTGCACGGGAAGCTAAGTAAATATCTAACAGAGGCAGGTGGAAAATAATCAGCACCCATGGCAACCAAAAAAACACAAACCCAGGGGTGCTGAAACAGAACTAAAGGAGTCAAAATAAAATAAAACATTATCCGGGCAACGAATCATGACATTTAGTTAATATAATCGCTTCCATTGTGGCAAATAAACTACATTTCCTAATATCTTAAGTATCATTATTAAGTAGTATTAACACTGGAGGACGAGATTAAAGGTGTTTCACACAGTAAGAGCAAGCCAGGGGCAGACATACCAATCACTAAGTTAGCGTGAAACAACATACGAAAGAACAAAGTGGGGCCACAAACAGCCTAGTCGGAGATTTTCTTCCTGTCACTCACACACACCAGAATTCAGCCGCAATACAGAGACCTCAAAAGACAAGAATATTTATGATGCATATTTCTAGATAACGACAGTAAATTATGCACAGTGGTCAAATAACTGTCAAGCAGCTATTAAATATAACATAATTTTATCATGTCAATAATTGAATGAAAAGTTGGGGGGATCTTGAAAGAGAGTGGTCGTCTTATATTCAGAGGTGTCTTATATTTGGGTTAATACAGTGTGTCATAGGAAATCATGTAATTTGCATGTATTTACTCAAACTACGAACATCTTAAAACCTTTAATAAAGGTGCAGGTAATGAATGTAATCGTTCTTACATCAGCAAAAAAAAAGTTAAATCTCTGATATTAAGCTCCGATAAAAGCGGTCCTGCAGAGCGTTTACTTGTGCAAAGCTGGACAGCCAGTTAACATTTAAATGTCCTCTAATAAACACACAAGGTTGGTCTTCTTTTGTATTTTAGTCCTTTACAAAATATTACTGGTCACATTTGTCATTACACTATGTACCCAATAAAATAGCTTTCGAGGTGGGTAAGCTCAACCAAACGTATTCCTTACATTAGGTTATATATGTCGAGTTTTGAGGAAAAAAAAAAGGCTTTGAATTGCGCCTTCAAGTCCGGAAAATACGGTATGTTGACGGCACATTTCGGATTGGATGATGTTTAAAGTAAAAGTGGACTTCATTGTGTTACGTTGTTGTCTGGAGTTGTAGCGGGTTCAGCGGTGCATGACCAAAGATCGTATATTGAGAGAGAATGATTACAACATTGTGACGTACACAGCGTACACGATATCCCACACTAAGTGTTTTTGCTATCAGTCATATCCAGGGCCGGCCCGTGGCAAAGGCCGTATAGGCAAATGCTAAGGGCGCCGTCCATCAGGGGGCGCCACGCCAGTGCCACAAATGTTGGAGGAAAAAAATAAAATAAAATAAAATAAGTTGGTACTATTATTTCTAAATACATAAAATAATCCCACGTTAATTAAAATGCAAAGTAAAGCCTATTTAATAGAAATATTATTTGTTACAACATTACGCCCCCCCTCCCCCGGCACGGTGCGCCCCCTCCCTTCTCGTATCATGACTCTTTTTGGACGTCACCACATAAAAAAATCAACACAAGATGTCAAAACGGCCAAAGCTGTCAGGTGCCCAGGGAAGAAAAAATAGAAAAGAGGAGGAGGAGAAACGAGAAAAAGATAGAGGTAGCAGGTAGGTAACGTTAGCCTACATGAAATTATTTGTCTGTTACAGAATGTGATAGTAACCTGGCTTTTTAGCATTAAGCTAATGTTACATGATTCGGCAATTGCTAATCAATAAATAGCTAGTTCTGTTTTCACGTCGGGTTAATATTGTGGAGGGGGCTAAATTGTTATGGAAAATAATAATGTAACGTTAGGTAATTATACAGTACTCCCTGGTGTACAGTAATTTGTAAGTCATTCTAGTTAATGCAATATTAATAAGCACAAATAGAGAACTCTGTAGGATCCCCTTTTTTTGTAATATAGTTGTTAAAGTCATACTGGTTTGATATCTTGTTGTGTGCAGTGCCTTATTTATATTGTATTTTTAATTTATTTTATGCAACTTGTTGAAACGTTTTATTTTGTGTTATGTATGTAAAAAATATTGTATTTCATATATTCATTTATTATTTTTTGTATTTATTTATTTATCCATATTTTTTTTAATCTTGTTAACTATTCTGATTGTTAATTTGCTTTCTTTAAGTAAAAAAAAAGGTCAAAGACAAAGCTATTCGGTTTCTTGTGAGTATATACACTTCACTGTCGATGTGGGGGGGCGCCACCTAAAATCTTGCCTAGGGCGCCAGATTGGTTAGGGCCGGGCCTGGTCATATCATCTTCTTCTACAAAAAAAAAAACCAAGGACATGACCTCGTGTCCTCAATGGTAGTTACAGCCATGTGAGAGGGTGATCCGGATCGGCCCCAAAATGTAATCAATTGTTCCTTATCCTATTTCGGACATTCCCTAGTCTCTAACACCCCCCGCCACCCTGTAAGGGACAAGCGGGAGAAAATGGATGGATGGATGTATCAAAAGTGCCCCTAACTTTTTGTGCTATCAATTGTTACGTCGGGGTCGCATGTTTGTGCGGATCGTCGTTCTCCCAAGATGCAGCAGGATCTCCGGAGGCAAGGTGCAGGTAAGGAAATTATTTATTCCTCATAAATCATTAAAATACAAAAAGACAGAAAAGCGTGCCAATAGCGTGGGAGCACATGAACAAGACTCAAGAAACATAGACTTACTCAATGTAACGTGTTGCATAAGCAAACAAGAAAGCCAGACTGAGTGTGGCGAAAAGCAGGGAATGTGTAGCTCTCTGATTAGTGCCCAGGTGCAGGTGAGCGTCCCGAACACTAATCAGAGGCAGGTGAAAACAATCTGCAGTCATGGCAACTAAAACACAAACCCAGGGGTGCTCAAAACAGAAACTGAGGGAGTCAAAAACTAAACAAGCATGATCCAGGCAGCAGACCATGACATCCATAGCAGAATGAAGGAAACGGAGTGAACACTGTCTTTGTTTCTATGCGAAAGCATACTCACAGAGAAGTTGAAGCTTTTTCGTAACGTAGAAAGTAGAATTTATCCAGACGAGCCCCGAAATGTATTCACTTGTTCCTTATCCAATTTTCAGACATTTCCGGAAAGGTAGATGAAAGTCTGTCCACAATATTTTGCACTGTCTATAGTGGGCCTGCTAGCATACACACACTCAAACAGAAGCGTAAATGGAAAGTAAAATAGTAGAAAATATCTGGATCAGGCCCAAAATCTAAACAATTGTTGAGTATACCATTTTGGACATTTCTTGAAAATTTTTATCAAAATGTGCACATAATTTTTTGAGTTATCTATAACGTAAAAAAAGAAACGGAGTGAACCCTCTTGTCTGTAATCCACTGTCTTTGTCTCTCTTGGTGGAGAAGAAGTGGAAGCTCTTCACATAAATATAAGTTAACATACCGTAATAGCCGCAATTTAAGCCGTTACTTTTTTCCTGCACTTTGAACTCTGCGGCTTTTTACGGATTTGTATTCGCTAAAGGCCTTTATGTTTTGTATTCAACAAATAGTTTTCATACAACACCAACAGATACACTGAAATGGTGTGTTATTGCTTGAGTCATGGCACCATCTTTCGGACAATTTCACTCACTGCAGGTGCCGTGGGTTGAACATCTACAGTATTTCCCTCTGTTTAGTGCTTTGAACTGGATGTAAAAGGGATGTTCCGTCTACTGATCGTCTATAGCGTTCCTACTCGTATTGTTCCTTCATTCGTCAATCCAAGTGTTGCGTGCGACCAGTCTTCCTCTCAGGGAATAAAACACACTTGTCAATCCCAAATTCTTTTGGATAACATATATGTTGAGTAAGAAGGACCACCGAGACAGAATAGAGCTTGGCCAAGTTTTACTAAAGCTTTAGGAGACCAGCCCTTACAATGCGATAATAGCAGCATCAAGAAGCGGTCTAAACCAGTGGTTCTTAACCTTGTTGGAGGTACCGAACCCCACCAGTTTCATATGCGCATTCACCGAACCCTTCTTTAGTGAAAAATACATATATATATTTTTTTTAAATTCAAGACAAAGTTGTATGTTTTTTTACTGGTGCATAAAATGAACCGTGCATGACCATCACCTTGTTCAAAGAACAAAACCAACACAGTGCATGAACTCACAACAAATTACCCACCTGCAAATCAGTGAGACTTCTCCTGTTGCCTTTGAGAGACCAGATCAGATATGCGTGGCTTCACCTTGGCAAGTGCCACTCTCATGTCATTTTAAATGATAAATGATAAAATAAAATTATTTATTCATTTTCACAGCAAAGTCTGTTCATTTTCTTCGTTTTCCACCCAGACATACAATACTAGTACACAGCTCATGAAAAACAATATTTTTTGTTATTGTCATTGTAAGTGGGCCAAAACTCTTATGTTAGAAAATAATCTCATGGAAATGACAGCTGTCATTTGATTATAATAATACAACATTTAATTTGTTATTTAGTCAGGTTTGGGACAGGTGTGCTCACATGTGCTCCACTGAATGCTCAAGGAGTTTTTGCGTTTGCTCACGCATATGGAATATTAGAGGGAACATTGTTTGAGGGTATCCATAATACGCCAATAGGCAGAAGTTTTTATTTACACAATGAGTCGGGTGTGTCTTGACCTCCGCGGCGGAGGCTCCGCCGAACCCCTGAAGCCGACTCACCGAACCCCTAGGGTTTGATCGAACCCAGGTTAAGAACCACTGGTCTAAACTCAAATGAAAAGAGCCATCTTATTTAGTGTGAAAACAGCCCCTCCCGCCCAGAAAGAAATACAGCTTTTTGTTCCAAACAGATAAGGCTTTCTCTGCAAAAAGGGAGTACATTATACTCCCAGTAGACATTCCAGGCCTTCAAGGTGAAACACACGAACAAAAGGAAAAAACACAAAGCGTACACATGGGAAAATATTAGCTGCTTTAAACATGACTACGGATAAAGAAAGAACACTTAAAAATATACGCATTCTCCACACAAGCAACATTTGTAAGTTTTACAATACAACTAAAACATTTCATACTTACTAAACCGTCACATGTTTGATAGTAGTGCTTTCATGCATATTTGTACGTGCTATTGTAATGTAATAAAGTTAGCGTTGTGTGCACTAGCTAATATATAATATAATAATATGTTAGTATTATTAACACACACGCGGATTGATACACAGACACACACATTAGTACACACGCACGCAAATTGGATTACACACGCAATTTTGCTACAATGATACTTACACAGCTAACTAACCGACAGACAAACCAACGGCAATGATTACATAACATTTTGGCGGAGGTAAAAAGATAAGTACTGAAAAGTATATACAACATCTTTTAAAAAAACCCAACAACAAACGGAATATTCATTGTATCATTCCTGGCAACCGTCAGGTCCATCGGCTGCATTTCGCTAATGTTTATTTTCAAGGTGTAATGTGTCTCGCGTGTGTCTTTTTATTTCTACTTTGAGTCTGCGTTGTTTCACCTATTCGCCTCGGGTGTTGTTATGATTACTGCTGTGACAGATGACAACATCCCGCAGCATTTAAAAAAAAAAAAAACTGTTGTCATGCTTCTCCATTACAGGCACTTCCATACTATACTGTATATACACTGTAAGTCCTCTCAGATCTGCGGACGTTTTGAACTACGGCCCATTTCCAGAAGGACGCCTTCACATCTTCCGGCAACGTCTATCCTCTGGTTGACGGTTTCAATTGCCAGAGGGTCGACTTTTTGCCGCGCCATCTGCGCAGCTGCCGCCGAGCCAACTCATGTGCGGGCTACTGTAAACAAAGAGGAGCGCCTAAGGGGGCCACAAAAATGTAACCGGGACACTTTTTGAAGGCACCTCAAAGGGCTGCAACGTGTTTGTTGTCGCATACCAGACTGACGTTTGGGACTCAACGTGACGCTTTCCTGCACTGCCAGACCTTTAAGTAAAACACACAATAAAACCAGCATGCATTCCCTGATGTGCATGAAATATTAGATTATGCCTTAGTTACCGTTGCTGTGAATGTCAAGTGCAGACATCTTTTGTTGTGCAATTCGTATTTTAGAAACGACGAAGGTCACAGCTGAGTGCAAATACACCCTCGCTCTTTTAGTGTCTCCAGCTGAGGTTTTATACGGCAAAGAAACGTGTTGTCCAGAGATATCCTTGCGGGACATTAGCACTTTCTGCTGCTGATTGTTACACAGGGAAAAGCTCAAATAAAATAATTTGGGGTTTGTACTAAACCATGGGTGTCAAACTCAAATACAGAGTGGGCCAAAATTTAAAACTGAACAAAGCCGCGGGCCAAGGTTGAACAAATGAACCTTTTAATAGGGACCCAAACAAGTTTTGCATTGAATATTGAACAAGCAAGGCTTATATAACTTTATAGTGACATGCAAAATCGAGTTTCAAATAATAATAATAATAATTAAAAAATATCAATGATATATCAAATAAAATGTAAATAAAAATGTAATGCCTCTTTTCTATTTGCAGCCTTCTGAGGTAAATATCAAAATAAACTTTTTCCACAGGCTAATAATAAATTGGAAAATGAAATAACAATAATGAATGAATCAAACATTCAAGCCTTGAAGTAGCAAGAGAAAGTGCATGAATAAAACGTTAATTATTGCTCCGTTTGCTAGACTGATTTGCTTTAACACTGAATATGGAACAAGCAACGCTTATATAACTTTAATAGTGCAAAATCAACTTTCAAAAAACAAACGAAAAAACATCAATGGTATGTTAAATAAAATTTAAAGAAAAATTGAATGCCTCTTTTCTATTTGCAGCCTTCTGAGGTAAATATCAACATTAACTTTTTCCACAGGCTAATAAATTTGAAAATAAAATAACAATGAATAAATCAACCATTCAGGACTTTAAACTGCTCAGTTTGCAACACACTGATCTAATCTGATGTGCCCAAGCCAGATACCTGCCATCTTTTCTGGGATGCTAGTTCATTAATGTCGGGGCTCAGGTGGGCGAGGTTGGGGGGCGGGGTTTGGTGGTAGCGGGGGTGTATATTGTAGTGCTGCAAGGGGTTCTGGGTATTTGTTCTGTTGTGTTTATGTTGTGTTACGGTGCGGATGTTCTCCTGAAATGTGTTTGTCATTCTTGTTTGGTGTGGTTTCACAGTGTGGCGCATATTTGTAACAGTGTTAAAGTTGTTTATGCGGCCACCCTCAGTGTGTCCTGTATGGGTATTGATCAAGTATGTCTTGCATGCACTTATGTGTGTGTAGAAGCCGCATATATCATGTGACAGGGGCCGGCACGCTGTTTGTATGGAGGAAAAGTAGACGTGACAACAGGTTGTAGAGGACGCTAAAGGCGGTGCCTTAAGGCACGCCCCCAATATTGTTGTCCGGGTGGAAATCGGGAGAAATTCGGGAGAATGGTTGCCACGGGAGACTTTCGAGAGGGGCACTGAAAATCGGGAGGGTTGGCAAGTATGAGTATTAGCGGTGAATGCGGTGTTACAGCGGCACCGCTGCTGTATAATACTGGCGGGCCAGCTCTAATGTTAATTTGATATTGCCTCAAGGTCCAAATGAAATTACACGGCGGGCCAAATTTGGCCCGCGGGCCAGAGTTTGACACCCATGTACTAAACAATGGTCATTAATGTGACTGTTGGACTCTCTTCCAAGAAACAGTGAAAGTGTTGCATATCATCTGATATCATAAAACGATACAGTCCATGTGTCACATATCTGTTCAGGTTCAACAAACTAAAAATTATTCTTTGACAGCCAGCGTTAGCATGAGTGACTCGGCGACCTCGGTTTTCTAACAAAATGTAAACAAGCAAGTCAATGCATCTGTGTATCATTCAGCGTGGAAGAGCGCCCATACAAAAAAAAAAATCCCACACATTAGTGACTCAGACTCTGTGCTTTTCTCCTATTAAGGACTACTGCAAAAAAAAAAAAAACCCGGTTCCCGACTTTGCACTTCAGCACTTGGCGAAAACTACCAGCCAAACTACTTCTAGTTAGTGTTGCAAGTTTCAATGCGAACAAAGATGTTTTCCAAAAAGGCGCTAGTTTGATGCATTGGCTTTGCTATTGGCGTGCTACCGATAGCATTAGCGAGTCTACATAGCGATTTCAACACTTTCAAATATGGTAATGATAACTACAACTAAGATTTACATTACAGTCAAACCGCTGGTTGTGTAATAAGTAAAATACTTAAAGTATTAACACTTTTTAGGGCACAACAACAAAAACAACAACAACACAAAAACGCACCATAAACCAGGGGCCCCCAAACTTTTTGACTCGGGGTCTGCATTGGGTTAAAAAAATGTGCCTAAGCGGCTAGGAGACACCGAGAGTAACAAGTGGTAGAAAATGGATTAGAAAGGACCGATAAAAAAAAATATATAATTTAAAAAAATAAAAAAAAGTATATATATATATATATATAAAATAAAAAAAAGTATATATATATATATATATATATATATATATATATATATATATATATATATATATATATATATATATATATATATATATATATATATATATATATATATATATATATTTATTTATTTTTATTTTATTTTTATTTTTTTAGTTTTTTTTTTAAAAGTTTTTATTTTATCTGTTTATTTATTTTAATTTGGGACTTCTCCACGCTGGCGGGCCGGATCCGGCAGTAGTTTGGGGACCCCTGCCATTAACGATAAACTACTGCTATCTAACGTCTTGGACTTGCCACTGTAATTGCAATTTAGTTATACTTGTAAATGAAAAACATAACATTTGGACAGCAGTTATCATAATAAGCTCATTTTCAAATGTTGCAGTAAAAATGTGATTTTATTTTTTAAAAAAACAATATTTATTAACTCACACAAAAGTACCAAAAATTGAGTACCGGTATCGATATCCAGGTACTTGGAGTCGGTACCGTAATCGGTTCAAATGTGAATGGTACCCATCCCTAGCTAGAACAATAAAATGGTCTACAAAGTACCGATCCACCACCACCCTGCCCCCACGTCGTGTCATTGCTGGTTTTACGAGCAGACGAGCATGTTCGGCAGTGCACAATCACAGAGTACTTACAAGCAAACACAGTGTGTAGACAGAAAAGGGAGAACGGACGCAATTTGGCTATAACACTGAAACGCCCTCAGGAAGAGGTGCTTTAAGACATGGCTAGCTAGCCAGCGGCTAAGTCCACCCGCAGTCAGCAGTGTTTTAGATACTTCTATATCACTAATCCTTGCCTCCATGGACAAATAAAGTAAGTTCCTTACAAGTATCATCCCTGCAGGACGAGGAATAGCTAAACATGCTTCACTACACATCATAGCTCACCGGCGTCACCGCTAATGATGCCGTTCCTGAATGTAAACAAATGCCATGGGTGGATCTACACCTAACATCCACTGTAATAATACCAAGTACAGGAGCGTATCGAGTCGATACTACTATGATTTCATCTATATTTTTTAGCATCACCAAATCCATTTTCATTTTTTTAAAATGTATATTATGTTTATAAGCTCAGGAAATATGTCCCTGGACACATGAGGACTTTGAACATGACCAATGTATGTATGATCCGGTAACTACTCGAAACCTAATGTAAAGTATCAAACAACAGAAGAATAAGTGATTATTACATTTTAACAGAAGTGTAGATAAAACATGTTAAAAGATAAAGTAAGCAGATATTAACAGTAAATGAAAAAGTACATTAATAATAAAAGTTTTACCACTTGTCCTTAATAATGTTGACAAAATAATAGAATGATAAATGACACAATATGTTACTGCATATGGCAGCAGACTAAATTAGGAGACTTTGTTTGTTTACTTATTACTAAAAGACAAGTTGTCTAGTATGTTCACTATTTTATTTAAGGACAAACTTCTGATAACAAACATATGTTTAATGTACCATAGGATTTTTTGGTTAAAATAAAACCAATATTGCCATTTTTTGTGGTCCCCTTTATTTAGAAAAGTACCGAAATAATTTTACTTCCGGTATCGGGACAATACTAGTGTAAACCAAACCATTTTTTCAGAACGGGCCAAGGGTGGTAATGAAATAAAACATTTAGAATATTGTATGACATGTGTCTTTGTTTTAATTCGGTTTCATTCGTATCAAAATACATGTTGGTATCGCCCCTGCCTTGTTCTACACATGTTGCCGCAAAACCAAACCACTGACAAAACTTTTCTTTTCTTTGGAACAAATGTCTTCTCTCTCAATTACGTTAGCATTAGCCATGTTGTGCTGTGTGAATTTCCCCACAGGAAATGACGGGGAGGGCGGAAGCTATGGAAGCTCCTGACTTTTTAAAAAATGTAAAAATAGCCGGCAACAAAAAAAAATAAATTTATCGATGAAATCGCTTTATCTCATCAATCCCAGCCATAAGATCCCAACCGTAAATGTTATGACAAAAGCCAAAAAAAAAGTTAAATATTTCAAGTAGGGATGTCCGATAATGACTTTTTGCCGATATTGTCCAACTCTTTAATTACCGATACCGATATCAACCGATACCAATATCAACCGATACCGATATATACAGTCGTGGAATTAACACATTATTATGCCTAATTTGGACAACCAGGTATGATGAAGATAAGGTCCTTTTTTTTTTAAATTATAAAATAAAATAAGATAAATAAATTAAAAAACATTTTCTTGAATAAAAAATAAAGTAAAACAATATAAAAACAGTTACATATAAACTAGTAATTAATGAAAATGAGTAAAATTATCTGTTAAAGGTTAGTACTATTAGTGGACCAGCAGCACGCACAATCATGTGTGCTTACGGACTGTATCCCTTGCAGACTGTATTGATATATACTGATATATAATGTAGGAACCAGAATATTGATAACAGAAAGAAACAACCCTTTTGTGTGAATGAGTGTGAATGAGTGTAAATGGGGGAGGGAGGTTTTTTGGGTTGGTGCACTAATTGTAAGTGTATCTTGTGTTTTTTATGTTGATTTAATAAAAAAAACAAAAGAAAACAAAAAACAAAACGATACCAATAATTAAAAAAACGATACCGATAATTTCCGATATTATATTTTAAAGCATTTATCGGCCGATAGTATCGGCAGGCCGATATTATCGGACATCTCTAATTTCAAGAGTTACATTTCCAGGCTCACAGAAGTCACAGAACTTGCAAGATTTTTTTTTAATTTTTACATTTTTGAGCGAATTGATAGATGTTAAAAAAAAAAAAAAGGTCTGTGTTTTAACTATGATATCACTGTTTTCACACATGTGATTTAGAGCAGTGTTTTTATGGTGTCCCTTCACACCCTTGATCTAGTCTTTACTTGGCCCTGAGTGATCACAGTGATTTGTGAGACCAAACATGTCCTTGCAAGGATGAGCTATGGATGGAGATCATGAGATTAGTTCCATTGACTTACAGAGCCTTTGAGGGAGGGAGGGTTATTTAATTGTTTCTCAAAGATGAGAAGACATGATGCACATGTAGAGCACTTCCACATCACAACTACATTAACTACCAGCTCCAATATTCATTATTAAACCGCATGAGTGTAATTATCCAAATGAGCTACAAATGAGTCGTGAGAAAAGTCCCCTCATTATTAACAAATCTCCCAATCCATTTGATTTTCACGACTCCGTGCTTTTAACTATTTATCAGCGGCAAGGATTCCTCTCCGCGCTAATGGGCTCTGATGTAGCTGGCGTGGTGTTGTGATCTCCTCCGAGCGGGAAAGAAAGAGTGCCAGAGAAGAAAAATGGAGGTACGAATCATTGAGTGCTTGAACACACTTTTCTTCATGGTGTCGATTTTTTAATTCTGACCAGAAGCAGCGCTCACATCACTCAGCTGGGTGGAAATAGTGACTATCCAGCTTGGATAGCAGTATAAATCAGTGTTTTTCAACCACTAGTGTGCTGTGAGATTATGTAATTTCACCTATTTGGGTTAAAAATATTTTATGCAAACCAGTAATTATAAACTGCAAATAAAGTGCCATTGTTGAGTGTCGGTGCTGTCTGGAGCTCGGCAGAGTAACCTTGTAATACTCTTCCATATCAGTAGGTGGCAGCAGGTAGCTAGTTGCTTTGTAAACGTCATATCTAATGCTTGAACCAAAAATAAACAAAAGGCGAGTGCCCCTAAAAAAGGAATTGAAGTGTAGACATGGCTATGGAAAACGAAACTAAAACTGAACTGGCTGCAAAGTAAACAAAAACGGAATGCTGGATGACAGCAAAGACTTACAGCGTGCGGAGCAGAGACGGCGTCCACAAAGTACGTACGTACATGACATGTCCCCACAAAGAAGGATAAAAAACAACTGAAATATTCTTGATTGCTAAAACAAAGTAGATGCGGTAAATATCGCTCAAAGGAAGACATGAAATTGCTACAGGAAAATACCAAAAAAAAGAGAAAAAGCCACCAGAATAGGAGCGCAAGACAAGAACTAAAACACTACACACAGGAAAACACCAAAAAACTCCAAATAAGTCACGGCGTGATGTGACAGGTCGTGACAGTACACCTACTTTGAGACAAGAGCTATAGTGATGCATGCTTGGTTATGGTTTGAATTCATATCCAACAATTGCAACAATGACTTTTTATTGTCAATATCAACTACTGAGTTGACATTTTTAATGTTTTCTGCTGGTGGTGTGCCTCCGCATTTTTTCAATGAACAAAAATGTGCCTTGGCTCCAAAAAGGTTGAAAAACACTGGTATAGATGAACTATCCACTGAAAATAACTCAATACAAAGCTATTATTGGCTCAACATTGCGAACACAACATTGCGCGATCTTATTTTCACTTTTCTTCTATCACCTCATCCTGGTTACATAATGTTGCCGCTGTGTTTGAATGCATAAATGTGAGCTTTGATGACCTTATGACATCTGTGTTGTGTTAACAGTGAAGTGTCCCATGCTGGGGTTTCCGCTACCGGAAAAAATGAACCATTTTGCATTTTAGTGAGGGGGTGTAGGTAAGGTTACATATTCCTAATTTGTATTTATGTGCCAGGAAATAATGGAACATAAACATGTATTTGACGCTCAAACCTTAATATTAATGTAATGAGAGCTGCTATAATTCAGTGTTACATTATTTACATACACAAAAATTGTGTGTATGAATTGTTGGCGGTTTGGAGTGCATAACCTAGGGCGGGGGTCAGCAACCCGCGGCTCTCGAGCCAGAGTGTCCGCCCTGAGATCGGTAGGTTGTGAGTTCAAACCCCGGCTGAGTCATACCAAAGACTATAAAAATGGGACCCATTACCTCCCTGCTTGGCACTCAGCATCAAGGGTTGGAATTGGGGGTTAAATCACCAAAATGATTCCCGTGCGTGGCCAGCGCTGCTGCTCACAGCTCCCCTCACCTCCCAGGGAGTGATCAAGGGTGATGGGTCAAATGCAGAGAATAATTTCGCCACACCTCGTGTGTGTGTGTGACAATCATTGGTACTTAACTTAACTTAACTTAACATGTGGCTCTTTAATTCCACTGTAGTGGCTCCCTGGAGCATTTTGTAAAAAAGGATTGAAAATAGAAAAAGATGGGGGAATAATTTTTTAGTTTTAGTATGTTTTTTGTTTGTTCCAACGACATGACACAAACCTTCCCAATTGTTAGAAAGCCTATTGTTTAGTATATTTGTGTGTATGCTTCACTGATGAGAGTATTTAGTGAACATCGTTTTGTCCTTCTAATTTAGGCGGTTCTTGAACTCACCATAGTGTGGACTGTGATTCTGTTTGTTTACATGTAAAATCTTCCACTCATTCTTTGTCCCACTTTGTCCACCAAAAGTTTTATGCTGTGCGTGAATGCACAAAGGTGCTCCTTGTTGATGTTATTGACTTGTTGGAGTGCTAATCAAGCGTATTTGGTCAGTGCATGACTACAAGCTAATCAATGCTAACATGCTATTTAGGCTAGCTGTATGTACATATTGCATCATTATGCCTCATTTGTAGGTATATTTGAGCTCATTCAACATCCTTTACTTGTATCCTCTTTGTATATAATTTAGTTTTGCATGTCTCATGACACATTATCTGTATGTATTGTTGGCTGCATTTCTGATAGTTGTTTGTGTGCCATGTTGTTCCAGACCACATCAAACGTTACCCAGCTTGCCAAAGATTTTAATGAATCTATTAAAAGAAGACAGCCTGCCGTTTCCTTTAACTTGGACACACACATCTATACATTTGGCCATTAAAAGCCAGTCATTTCCAGGAGTTAGCCTCTTATTTACTAACGGTTTCCAATGTTGTAAAAATGTGTAGAATAAATATTACATGTCAACATTTCTGTCAACGACGATTTGCTTCAGCCTGCGACACATAGTCATTTTGATAGTAGGCTAATATAACTAATATAGACACTTACGTCATGTGTTGCTTTCATTATAACACTTATATAGGGCTTTTGTTTTTTGTATTTTTGGTCCAATATGACTCTTTCAACGTTTTGGGTTGCCGACCCCTGACCTAGGGAAATCATATTTTTAATATTATGTTCAATAACATTGTAACTATTTTCTGTTCCATCATTAAAATATTACGTGTAGATTTTATCATGTAGGTCTACCATTTATTTAGACAATTATGACAACAAAAAAATATCACTAATCTATAGTTTTTTAATAAAAGAACACTCTAAATGCCAGTGTACAGTGCATGAAAATATGTGTGCATGTTTAAGGTCGGACGGTTTTTCACGGGACACATTTCCTGTGTTGTTGTTTCTGGATGAGGAGATGCTGCTCCGTTATTGGTTTAAGTAAAGTCTGAATGTCATTAAAACAGTTAGCTCCATTTTTTTTGACACTTCTTCCACTCCCGTCCTTGCACGCTACACCGCTACAACAAAGATGACGGGAGAAGACGCCGCTGAAGGTGAGCCACGTAAATAAAACGGTGGATCCAGAAGCGACTGTCAGAAAGCGGCTTGAAGATGATCTGTAAAACATAATCTATGCAACATTTTGACCAAAGAACCACAATTACATGTTATGTAGACCACAAGGAAGTGTTTGAATGTAGAAAAAAATTATAATAATATGACTCCTTTAATGCGCCCTATAATCCGGTGCGCCTTATATATGAAAAAAGCTTTTTTTTAAAAATAGACCATTTATTGGCAGTGCGCCTTATATTCCGGTGCGCCCTATGGTCTGGAAAATACGGTAATCGTAGACGTTTGGTCCGATGTCGATTGAATTTGAAACATGTATTCTTGACAAACTAAATAACAAAACTTTTCAGGTTTCAACGTAGCATGTGGGCAGAGAAATTGAATGACTTACCATAAAGTGCTAAAAATAACCTCTAAGAACTCAACGCCACGAGGTCAGAGTGTGACCATGCATATTTCATGTGAAGAAGGTCCCCTCTAAAAAGATGAATGTGCCCCTTTCCCAAAATAGTCACAGCGCCAACTAGTGTTGACGGAAAATATCAACAACTCTCATGCACACGGACGAAACTTTAGTTTTATGACTCTTCGGTTGCCATCGTTTCCAACGCATGAGTATCAATTAGAAGAGAAGCAATGAAGACCGATGGGGATAATAAGATGCCATACAAACCAATATGCATAAATCCTCACACAACCATATTGAATTTCACTCCAACCCAATAAATCTCCAAGTAGGCTTTGATCATCATTCCTCCTCCCTTATAAGCTGCTCTCAATGTCTCTCTCCGTTTTAGGATAGGATGGGATCGCCTTTATTCATCCCAAAACGGGGAAATTATGTGGTTGCAGTGCAGATACAAAAAGTCCACAAACAATGAGGTTTTTTTGGGGGGAAATGTGTCTATGCCTCACAATCCTTATGTAAGACAAGAACTAGAGATGTCCGATAATGGCTTTTTTGCCGATATCCGATATTCCGATATTGTCCAACTCTTAATTACCGATTCCGATATCAACCGATACAGATATACACAGTCGTGGTATTAGCACATTATCATGCCTTATTTTGGTGTGATGCCCCGCTGGATGCATTAAACAATGTAACAAGGTTTTCCAAAATAAATCAACTCAAGTTATGGAAAAAAATGCCAACTTGGCGCTGCCATATTTATTATTTAAGTCACAAAGTGCATTATTGTTTTTAACATGCCTCAAAACAGCAGCTTGGAATTTGGGACATGCTCTCCCTGAGAGAGCATGAGGAGGTTGAGGTGGGCGGGGTTGGGGGGGGCGGGGGGTATGGGGTAGCGGGGGGTGTATATTGTAGCGTCCCGGAAGAGTTAGTGCTGCAAGGGGTTCTGGGTATTTGTTCTGTTGTGTTTATGTTGTGTTACGGTGCGGATGTTCTCCTAAAATGTGTTTGTCCTTCCTGTTTGGTTAGGGTTCACAGTGTGGCGCATATTTGGGACAGTGTTAAAGTTGTTTATACGGTCACTCTCAGTGTGACCTGTATGGCTGTTGACCAAGTATGCACTGCATTCACTTGTGTGTGTGAAAAGCCGTAGATATTATGTGACTGTGCCGGCACGCAAAGGAAGTGCCTTTAAGGTTTATTGGCGCTCTGTACTTCTCCCTACGTTCGTGTACCACTACGTACAGGGGCGTTTTAAAAAGTCATAAATTGCACTTTTTGAAACCGATACCGATAATTTCCATACTGATACCGATAATTTCCGACATTAAATTTTAAAGCATTTATCGACCGATAATATCGGCAGCCCAATATTATCGGACATCTCTAACAAGAACACATATGTTTTTCTTTTATTATGGATTTTAACTCGTATAATTGCAAGCAAAAGTCAGCCAACAGTGGAGGCTATGAGAGTCGCTCTCTTCCGCCTATAAAGCGCTCTACAAAGACATACAAAATCCTTCATCAACGTTTTTTTTATGCACGCTGTATGTATATACATGAACATTCATAATAACATGTAATATTTACATATTTTGTTCATTTTAACGCATACGGTGGAGAAATAATTTCACAGACGCATCACAGCATTCACTTATCCCTTCAACAACAACAACAATTACTACTAATCAGTGCAGATTTCGCGAGAGACAAAAAAGACTACTTTGGGACAAATGATGATGCAGAACCTTGTATTTTTGAGCCTGACTATAAGGAGGAGTCAGTAGAAGCATTTAAGTCCCATCTTAAAACTCATTTGTATACACTAGCCTTTAAAAAGACCCCCATTTTAGACCAGTTGATCTGCCGTTTCTTTTCTGCTTTGCCCCCCTCTCCTGTGTGGAGAGGTTATTAGGTGACCACAGATGAAACACTAGCTGTTCAAAGTCGGGACCACTCATATGTGCATCAGTTGGGGACGTCTCTGCGCTGCTGACTTGTCTCCACTCAAGATGATCCCCTGCTGGCCCCACTATGGACTGGACTCTCACACTATTAACTAGATCCATCCGATGTCCATTGCTCCGGTCGCCCGGGGGTCCCCACGTCTGCGGTCCCCTCCAAAGTCTCTCATTGTATCCCATTGGGTTGAGTTTTTTCTTGCCCTGATGTGGGATCTGAGCCGAGAATGTCGTTGTGGCTTGTGCAGCCCTTTGAGACACTTGTGATTAAGGGCTATATAAATAAACTTTGATTGATGATGACTTTGAGGATGAGCTGCAAGGTTTAGAAGCTGTGCTGAACAGACCCAGTTTTAGTGAAACACTAAGCATCTTGCAGCAGTATTGTCAATTTCTGAACAAGCTATACAAACTATAATAAAACAATCGCTTACTGTACAATGTCTGCTCTCACTGGGATGCCAACTGATGGGACATTTATAACTTCCCGTTTAGATGAAGAATTGATTGTAATCCTCACAACAAAAAAAAAGTGCTGAAAACAAGCGTCTCCTTGGTATAAGTTCTCGGTTTATGACCACAACCTTCTATTATCCAGGTGAAAGGCATGATTTTAAATCCGGAATTAACTTTCACCAGCTCAGAGGCGATACAGCAACTCACCGGCTCAATATGTCAATATAAAAGCACGAGCTAGTTAGCGCTGTGGGATCACGGCTATGGCCGCCTTAATGCATGGGCTTTATGGGCTGAAGGCTCTGGTCCCCCCACCCAATTAAGGGCCCTCTGAGTTTCACGGCGGAAAACAATATTTGGTGTTCATGGCGTGTCAGTCACAGACAACTCTACTTCGTGTAGCGACTGTACTCTCTTTTTCGGCTGGGTTGTTTTTACCTACCGCTCCGAGGGGGGGGGGGCGCAAACCCAGGTCGCCGGTGTGAGAGGCAAGAGTGCTGACTATTGAGCTAAAAGCAGAGGGAATCTCACAGATTCTCAAGTGTGCATGCGCCCGTCGCAAAGGAGATGTATTCCATCCATCCATCCATCCATTTTCTACCGCTTGTCCCATTCAGCTGCAATCGGGCAGAAGGCGGGGTACACCCTGGACAAGTCGCCAACTCATCACAGGTAGACAGACAACATTTACACTCACATTCACACACTAGGGCCAATTTAGTGTTGCCAATCAACCTATCCCCAGGTGCATGTCTTTGGAGGTGGGAGGAAGCCAGAGTATCCGGTGGGAACCCACACAGTCACGGGGAGAACATGCAAACTCCACACAGAAATATCCCGAGCCCAGAATCGAACCCAGGACCTTCTTATTGTGAGGCACATGCACTAACCCCTGTGACACCGTGCTGCCCGGAGATGTATTCATGAACAAAATTATTTTTAAAATGGATGGGAGGGACAAGCGTTAGAAAATGGACGGATGGATGGATAATATTTTTTCATTGTTGCTGTTAAGTAAAATCCTGATTTTCTTTTTTTTTCTATACTGTAGTTTGTCTGCGTACGCGCTTATAATAACAATATCGCTAATACTTGGTTAATATTCAGAAAAAACATGTGTGCTTGTCTTAGATAGGGATTGTGAGTGGGCAAAATCCCCCCCCCCCCCCCCCCCTCCCAAAAAAACGTGCAGTTCCCCTTTAAAGAACACTAAGAACTAGAGATGTCCGATAATATCGGACTGACGATTTTATCTGCCGATAAATGCTTTAAAATGTAATATCGGAAATTATCGGTATCGGTTTCCAAATTATCGGTATCGGTTTCAAAAAGTAAAATGTATTATTATAAAACGCCGCTGTGTACACGGACGTAGGGAAAAGTACAGAGCACCAATAAACCTTAAAGGCACTGCCTTTGCGCACATAATATCTCTGGCTTTTCACACACACAAGTGAATGCAATCCATACTTGGTCAACAGCCATACAGGTCACACTGAGGGTGACCGTATAAACAAGTTTAACACTTTTACAAATATGCGCCACACTGTGAACCCACACCAAACAAGAATGACAGACACACTTCGGGAGAGCATCCGCACCGTAACACAACAGAACAAATACCCAGAACCCCTTGCAGCACTAACTCTTCCGGGACGCTACAATATACACCCCCCGCTACCCCCCCCCACCCCCCACCTCAACGCCCCCTACCCCCCCACCCCAACCCTGCCCACCTCAACCTCCTCATGCTCTCTCAGGGAGAGCATGTCCCAAATTCCAAGCTGCTGTTTTGAGGCATGTTAAAAAAAATTATGCACTTTGTGACTTCAGTAATAAATATGGCAGTGCCATGTTGGCATTTTTTTCCATAACTTGAGTTGATTCATTTTGGAAAACCTTGTTACATTGTTTAATGCATCCAGCGTGGCATCACAACAAAATTAGGCATAATAATGTGTTAATTCCACGACTGTATATATCGGAATCGATTGATATCGGTATCGGTAATTAAGAGTTGGACAATATCAGAATATCGGATATCGGCAAAAAAGCCATTATCGGACATCTCTACTAAGGACCGTAACTTTGCTAAATAAAATAACAGCTCTTTTCCCGGTAGGCCACCTAGATCTGTAATAGACTCACTCTTGGAAATCCCTACAAATCAGAAAGGCATCATTTCAAAAATGTGCATCCTAATTTCCCATCTTAAAGAGACATCTCTTGACAAAATTAGAAACGACTGCAGCAGAATTTGCAAAGTTTTGGATGACAATGACTGGAAATCTGCATTGATACAAATAAATGATAGCACATCTTGTTCAAAGGTTAATCTAATACAGTTTAAGGTGGTCCATCGCATATATTTTACTAACGCTAAATTTTCCAAAATGTGTGCCAATATTGCAGATACACGTAATCGACTCCTGCAAACATTACACACATGTTCTGGTCCTGTCCCTGTCTGAAAGCCTACTGGATTAATATTTTTAAACATCTTGCAGATGCATTACATTTTAAATTGACGCCTTGTGCAGAATTGGCTATTTTTGGAATTCCCCCAAACTTTTAAAAAATTAAGCAGACTTTTAGGGATAGTATCGCCTTTGCATCATTACTAGCTCGTAGAAGGATTTTATGGGAGTGGAAATGCACAGTTTGCCCCCAAGGCCTCTCTATGGCTTAAGGACCTCATGTTTTTCTTAGATTTAGAGAAAATTCAATATAATCGGAAGCTGCATAATTAGTTACATAGAGAGACTATAGGATAATTGAGACACTCACTGGTGACAATGAGCCTTTTCGCTTACCTCAACTCTTTTTTTTCTTTGTTGTTGTTGTTTTTATTCATTGACACTTCTCTGTATGTTTGTGATTTTTATTTGTATTGTTACCGTTTTTTTTCTTCCTTTTAGTCAGTTACTGTGATTCTCTATCTGCTTGTGGTGCAGAGGAAGGCAGTACATTGCTACCCACGGTGACTGGAAGGTAGGACGGGGGGAGGCAGGGAGTGTTATTATTTTACTTTTATAATTTTTCTGTAGTTTTGTATTTTTTTGTATTTTAGTATTTTTTTTTTTGGGGTGGGGACAAAAAAAAAGGTGTCTGTTTTCTCAGTACCTGTATTATGATTTCCCTATCAAATGAATAAATGAATAAATAAATTTAAAAAAAAGAACTCTAAGGACATAAGTCATTAAAGAGCACAGCTACAGTATGTCATATGTAGGATTTTGAGCAGAAATTTGTGATAAAACTTTTTTTTTTTCCACCACAAGGACACTTCATTGGGTACACCTTCACAATTTTGTTTTGTGAATTTTCTGTTTTTTTTGTTTTTTTTTTGTAGCAGTGCGCTGTGAGCCCTTTTCCATTCTGCCCCCTCAAAGGGGCGGCCAGAATATTAGGAACAGCGCCCTCATTAGATGGTGCAGGGGTACCTAATGTTGTGTCCGGTACTCCGACTTGTGTGCGCGTTATTATTGCCGTAACAACAATAATGACACATGACATGTCTTTGGATCGTGCGTAATCGACAACGCAAACAACACAGCAAATAAACAGCGCACTTACCTTGGTTAAAAAAAAAAGAAAAAGAAAAAAGCAATCAATCGGGGAATCCCGGCAAGCAGAGAAGTCCTTTTACGCACGCACGTCCCCAGGAAAGCGAGGCTTTGGAATGAAGCAGCCTCCTCCTTGTGTGCGTCTTCTTTGCCTTGCCATCACTCAACAGTGCTTCACATTTCATCTCAGCTCCAGCCTGCATAAACTTGACCAAAAATAAATAAATAAATGAATAAAAAAGTCCAATAACGACGATCCTCTGCAGTCAGTAGTGGATTGAAAGTGCGCCAAAGTGCCCGTCCTTAGGTTTCCATGTGAGGCGTCATCGTTTTCTTCACTGCATGGTTTTGTTGAGAGACCAGCGCCCCTCCTGCTCCTGCGTCTTCTCCTGCATCACCACCATCTACACCGGGGGTCACCAACCTTTTTGAAACCAAGGGCTACTTTTTGGGTACTGATTAATGCGAAGGGCTACCAGTTTGATACACACTTAAATAAATTGCCAGAAATAGCCAATTTGCTCAATTCACCTTTAACTCTGTTATTATTAATAATTAATGATATTTACACTTAATTGGACGGTTTAAAAGAGGAGAAAACTCGAAAAAAATAACAATTAAATTTTGAAACATAGTTTATCTTCAATTTCGACTCTTTAAAATTCAAAATTCAACCGAAAAAAAGAAGAGAAAAACTAGCTAATTCGAATCTTTTTGAAAAAATTTAAAAAATAATTTATGGAACATCATTAGTCATTTTTCCTGATTAAGATTAATTTTAGAATTTTGATGACATGTTTTAAATAGGTTAAAATCCAATCTGCACTTTGTTAGAATATATAACAAATTGGACCAAGCTATATTTCTAACAAAGACAAATCATTATTTCTTCTAGATTTTCCAGAACAAAATTTTTAAAAGAAATTCAAAACACTTTGAAATAAGATTTAAATTTGATTCTACAGATTTTCTAGATTTGCCAGAATAATTTCTTTGAATTTGAATCATAATAAGTTTGAAGAAATATTTCACAAATATTCTTCGTTGAAAAAACAGAAGCTAAAATGAAGAATTAAATTAAAATGTATTTATTATTCTTTACAATAAAAAAATTTTTTTTTACTTGAACATTGATTTAAATTGTCAGAAAAGAATAGGAAGGAATTTAAAAGGTAAAAAGGTATATGTGTTTAAAAATCCTAAAATCATTTTTAAGGTTGTATTTTTTCTCTAAAATTGTCTTTCTGAAAGTTATAAGAAGCGAAGTAAAAAAATTAATGAATTTATTTAAACAAGTGAAGACCAAGTCTTTAAAATATTTTCTTGGATTTTCAAATTCTATTTGAGTTTTGTCTCTCTTAGAATTAAAAATGTCGGGCAAAGCGAGACCAGTTTGCTAGTAAATAAATAACATTTGAAAAATAGAGGCAGCTCACTGGTAAGTGCTGCTATTTGAGCTATTTTTGGAACAGGCCAGCGGGCTACTCATCTGGTCCTTACGGGCTACCTAGTGCCCGCGGGCACCGCATTGGTGACCCCTAATCTACACCATCTCCAGTGCTGAGGAGGATGTCAACAAGTTGCATTCGGGGGGTTGGAAGATGGTGCGAGAAGGCTTTGTTTGCAAGGAATTCTGCTGCTTGGATTAGAAGGTTGAATGATTAAGGGCGTGCATGCAGCAGAGCAGCATTACTTCAGCAGGGAACATGAGTCCAACGTCTATACCAGGGGTGTCCAAAGTGTGGCCCGGGGGCCATTTGCGGCCCGCAGCTAATTGTTTAGCGCATGGGTCAAACTCTGGCCCGCGGGCCAAATTTGGCCGGCCGTGTAATTTCATTTGACCCTTGAGGCAATATCAAATTAACATTAGAGCTGGCCCGCCAGTATTATACAGCAGCGGTGCTGCTGTAACACCGCATTTACCGCTAATACTCATACTTGCCAACCCTCCCGATTTTCAGTGCCCCTCTCGAAAGTCTCCCGTGGCAACCATTCTCCCGAATTTCTCCCGATTTCCACCCGGACAACAATATTGGGGGCGTGCCTTAAGGCACCGCCTTTAGCGTCCTCTACAACTTGTCATCACGTCTGCTTTTCCTCCATACAAACAGCGTGCCGGCCCCTGTCACATGATATATGCGGCTTCTACACACACATAAGTGCATGCAAAGGCATACTTGATCAACACCCATACAGGTCACACTGAGGGTGGGCGCATAAACAACTTTAACACTGTTACAAATATGCGCCACACTGTGAAACCACACCAAACAAGAATGACAAACACATTTCGGGAGAACATCCGCACCGTAACACAACATAAACACAACAGAACAAATACCCAGAACCCCTTGCAGCACTAACTCTTCCGGGACACTACAATATACACCCCCCCCCCCCCCCCGCTACCACCAAACCCTGCCCCCGCAACCTCGCCCACCTGAGCCCCAACATTAATGAACTAGCATCCCAGAAAAGATGGCAGGTATCTGGCTTGGGCACATCAGATTAGATCCGTGTGTTGCAAACTGAGCAGTTTAAAGTCCTGAATGGTTAATTCATTCATTGTTATTTTATTTTCAAATTTATTAGCCTGTGGAAAAAGTTAATGTTGATATTTACCTCAGAAGGCTGCAAATAGAAAAGAGGCATTCAATTTTTTATTTACATTTTATTTAACATACCATTGATGTTTTTTCGTTTGTTTTTTGAAAGTTGATTTTTCACTATTAAGTTATATAAGCGTTGCTTGTTCCATATTCAGCAAATCAGTCTAGCAAACTGAGCAATAATTAACGTTTTATTCATGCACTTTCTCTTGCTACTTCAAGACTTGAATGTTTGATTCATTCATTATTGTTATTTCATTTTCCAATTTATTATTAGCCTGTGGAAAAAGTTTATTTGGATATTTACCTCAGAAGGCTGCAAATAGAAAAGAGGCATTACATTTTTATTTACATTTTATTTGATGTATCATTGATATTTTTTAATTATTATTATTATTATTTGAAACTCGATTTTGCATGTCACTATAAAATTATATAAGCCTTGCTTGTTCAATATGCAATGCAAAACTTGTTTGGGTCCCTATTAAAAGGTTAATTTGTTTAACCTTGGCCCGCGGCTTTGTTCAGTTTTAAATTTTGGCCCACTCTGTATTTGAGTTTGACACCCCTGGTTTAGCGGCCCCGCCACACATTCTGGAAATGCCATTGCAAAAATCAAAAAAACATTAAAAAAGTAGAATGAGGTGAAATCTAACTAGAAAAAGTTGCAATGTTGACCATACTTGCCAACCTTGAGACCTCCGATACCGGGAGGTGGGGGGTGGGGGGGCGTGGTCGCGGGGGCGGGGGGCGTGGGTGGGGGCGTGGTTATTTAAGCTAGAACTCACCAACTCAAGTATATATATATATATATATATATATATATATATATATATATATATATATATATATATATATATATATATATATATATATATATATATATATATGTATGAAATACTTGACTTTCAGTGACTTCTAGCTATATATACATATATATATTTATTTTATTATACATATAAATAAAATAAATACTTGAATTTCAGTGTTCTGGACGCTATCCAGTAGATGGCAGTATTGTCCTGTTTAAGAGTCTCACAACATTGCTATTTACGGCAGACAAACTGCTTTACGGTAGACTAAACGTGACCGCTGTTGTTGTGTGTTGTTACCGCGCTGGGAGGACGTTAATGAAACTGCCTAACAATAAACCCACATAAAAAACCAAGAACTCGCCCTCGATCATTCAACAGTTATGACGTCATTGGGCAGGCAAGCTGTTTATATTGTGGGAAAGCGGACGTGAGAACAGGCTGTCCCCACTCAGGTCCGCATTGAGCTGGAGGGGGCGTGGCCTCCAGCTCCGGCTGAATAACGGGAGTTTGTCGGGAGAAAATTTCTGCCGGGAGGTTATCGGGAGAGGCGCTGAATACCGGGAGTCTCCCGGTAAAAACGGGAGGGTTGGCAAGTATGATGTTGACACAAATCTGCCATGCGGGCTGTTTTTCTTCTTTTGTCTATCTTTATTTTCCTTTTTTTGTCATTGCTCAACAAAAAAAAAAGACAAAAAATCAATCTTATAATGAATTATTGACCTATTCAAGGCTCCAATTACTTCAAATATTTCACATTAAAATGTTTTATGTGGAAAAAATATTGCATATATTGTGTGGTTGCCATATAAAAACATCCAAGTTTTCTTTGACAAAAGAGCATAAACAAATAAGATAATAGTTCAAACGTAAAATCGACAGATATATCTGAAGTTGATCTTGTAACTTAAGTGTTGAAAGTAAAACAAATAATAATACAAAGTTATCACTTTATGAGCGGGGCACCTTTTGGATCCCAAAGATCTTTAGTGGGATTTTATTTATCTTTTCACTGTGATTAATGAAAAATAATAATATGAAAATAAAATCAATGGTGACATGCATTATTGATCTTTTCAGGGCTCCAATTACTTCACATCAAACATTGCTTTCTGAATGTTTTGGGCGGTGGGGGAAATACTGCATATTTCAGTTTTACTATAAAAAAACAAAGTTGTCTTTGACAGAAAAGGCATATATAATAATAGGCAATAATAATTTGACTTGTTTTTAACATTTTAATGACTGAAACCCTTTACGGGCCCTAGGAGCCCTAAATGTTAAACAAAATAAAAATCTATATATTTTGTTATGGTTTGAAAATGAAAAATATCAAAATGGGCCCCGCATGTTTGGACACCCCTGGTCTATACTCTCTTACAGGGGTGTCAAACGTAAGGCCCGTGGGCCGGATCAGGCCCGCGAACAGGTTTTAAAGCGGCCCGCGAGATGAGTTTACTAATCAGAATCAGAATCAGAAATACTTGAATAATCCCAGAGGGGAAATTAAGATTTTCCGCACAATCTGTCACGGCCCCGGGCTCTCTGTGCGCTGCGCTGGGCGCTCCGGCTGCAGGAAGCAAGTTAAACCCCCGATCTAACAAAGGTCTTAACTCATTCTCCTTCTATGCCACATCAATATGGAATGCACTCCCAACAGGTGTAAAAGAAAGTGCATCTCTATCCTCCTTCAAAACCGCACTAAAAGAACACCTCCAGGCAACTTTAACCTTGACTAACACCCTCCCCCCACCACATCCCACCTCCCCGGATTGTAAATAATCAAATTTAAATAATCAAATGTATATACTTGTTCTTATGCTTTCTGAACTCACTATGTTCACTGCTCGCTGTACATATCCTACCAAGTCAGACCTACACTGTTTCAATGTCCATTTCTCTGATTATGCAATTGTTGATGACTGAAGTGCTGATATCAATTCATTTACCAGTCATTTGAAAGTAATTAGTTGTATTTAGTGTTGTCCCGATACCAATATTTTGGTACCGGTACCAAAATTATTTTGATACTTTTCGATACTTTTCGATACTTTTCTAAATAAAGGGGACCACAAAAAATTGCATTATTGGCTTTATTTTAACAAAAAAATGTACGGTAGATTAAACATATATTTCTTATTGCAAGTTTGTCCTTAAATAAAATAGTGAACATACAAGACAACTTGTCTTTTAGTAGTAAGTAAGCAAACAAAGGCTCCTAATTTAGTCTGCTGACATATGCAGTAACATATTGTGTCATTTCTCATTCTATTATTTTGTCAACATTATTAAGGACAAGTGTTAGAGAATGAATGATTAATCTTCTTGTTCATTTACAGTTAATATCTGCTTACTTTCTCTTTTAACATGTTCTATCTACACTTCTGTTAAAATGTAATAAGCACTTATTCTTCTGTTGTTTGGATGCTTTACATTAGTTTACTTTTCAGAGGCGGTATAGTACTGAATATGATTCATTAGTATCGCGGTACTATACTATGTACTATATTGTCCAACCCTAGTTGTATTACATATTTATTGTCTCACAATTGCGATGCATGAGAACAGGGCTTTTAAATACTTTTTAAGACTCCAGGGAAGATGCAGCAGCTTGAGAAATTAAGAAAAAAAAGTTTTTTTCCAGACTGCAAAGCTAATTAAAATGAATTTTTAACTGTAGGGGTTTGCAAAATATGTCCCGGAAAATTCGTTTTTTGAAGCGTAATGGATGACCTGACATTGGCATATATTCTCTGAAAGGGAGGCTCACTGTGCTGCACTTTAAACAATTCTGCTCTAAGCGATGCTTCTGTGTTGTTTTCACCAAAATAAGAAGAGAGATTCTCAAGTATGACATTTACTTTAATGCACAGATGGCCTTTAGCAAAACAACACATAACTGATGCTTCTTATCTTAATAGACCTATGTTTGAATGTATTAACAAAAAATACAGATGTGTCACCTAACCAAACAGTAAACAAAAAAAATGTTTTACTCTAAAGCAATGGTGTCAAACGTAAGGCCCGCGGACCGGATCAGGTTTTATCCAGCCTGCAGGATGAGTATAAAAATGAGCCGAAATTTTTGAATGAAAGAAACCGGTGTTCCAAATGTGTCCACTAGATGTCGCAATATAAATTCTTTGTATCTTTGTAGATGATGCTACATATGTAAAAAAAAAACTAAAAAAAACATGTGATGTTAGTACATCACTTGAGGAAAATGAGCAAACTACATAAATAACATCCTGTAATTTGATTTTGATTAAAAAAAAAATTAATCACGATAGATTGAAAATTAACACCAATGAGTTGACTGATGAACATTATCACATAATTTATTCAGAAAGTATAAATAACGGCAAGTAAAGTTAGAACACTATTAACCGTAAAATGTAAGTTTAACAAAAACCCAACAACATTATGATTTGTACATTTTCAGAATGTGCTTGTTCTATTTTTGAACAAAGAATACAATCTTAAGTTGTCTTTATTTTTAAGTTATCGTGCCGTGATTTTACCAGTCCGGCCCAATTGGGAGTAGATTTTTCTCCATGTGGCCCTCGATATAAAATTAGTTTGACACGGCGGGGAACTGCACGAGATGGCGGGGGTCCACGCGACCTCTCCCGGGTCCCGGACGGTCGAGGACGCGGCATACACAGGATTTAGAGGCGCCTTTACACAAACATTTTCGTTATTCTCGTTCTCTTTGTCTTCAAAAAAGCCCGCCAAAAGGAAACCAAACCCATCCCCCAGCAACCCTACCTGGCTTCCTCCTCCCTCTCCCTCCCCTCCCCCTTTCTCTCCCTCCCCCTTCACCTGGAGGACGATCAATATGCCCCTCTCTCTCCTCTCTCTCCTTGCTCTTCAACTGCAACAGCAATAATAACCAACAATTTTTCTGGTCAGTACCACAACACAGCGGACTCTGATGCTCTTTTTGGTTCCAGTGGACTACACATCATCCACCTTAATGTGAACAGCCTCTCTGGAGCCAAACTCGACCAAATCAGAGAAATGTTCCTCAACACGAAGGTAAAAATCTTGTGTTTCTCTGAAACCAAATTTGATCAAAGTATTTCTGACTCAGAGATAGAAATACAAAACTTTTCGGTTATCAGAAAGGATAGGAATAAACACGGTGGGGGCATTTGTATGTATATTCACCAGGATATTAAATACATAACTCGCACTGATCTTAATCACAATGACTTGGAATCTGTGTGGGCGGAAATCAAATTTAAAAACGCTAAGCCGGTACTAATAGGGACTGTTTATAGACCCCCTAATCAGAGTGATTTCTATGGGGCTTTGGAAGAATGCTTGGCGGGGACAGACAACATGGAGAAAATTATAACTGGGGATCTGAACACAGATATTCAACGCAAAGATGCGCCTGTCTTCAGATCCTTCAGCAAGTTTTGTAATCTGCACGGTCTTTCCCAGCTAATAGCGCTACCCACAAGGGTGTGTGATTCCACCCAATCAACCATAGATCTCATTCTCACTTCAGACCGGCCTAAAATAAAAAATAGTGGGGTCATGATCTGTGGTCTTAGCGACCACTATCTAACCTTCTGCACCCGTAAAATAGCTAAACCTAAAGCCAATGGCCACATAACAGCCCAATCCAGATCCCTCAAAAAATACTCCAATGACAATTTCAATTTAAAATTAGATGAGTGGGACTGGTCCCCTGTGCTCGCGAGCAACCTGGTCGATGTCGCTTGGGATCGCTTCAAAACGGCGTTCCTAAAGATACTAAATGACATGGCTCCCGTGAAAACAGTCAGGATCAAAGCCCGCTCGGAACCATGGATGAATCCGGACCTATTAGCTGCCATAAAAGACAGAGACAGGAAATACTCTGAATACCAAAAATGTAAAACAGAAGTAGATAAACAACCCAATAATATCAATCTCAAATTACTCCTTTCAACTCTCAAAAAGCAATGCAATTAATTAAGAAATAAGTCAACCAACCTGACTAAATCCTTAAAAAAAATTACATTAACGACAAAATAGAGGAAAACACGAATAAGCCACGTGAGCTCTGGAAAATTCTCAACAACCAGCTTCCTGGTTGCAGCCAGAAACTTAAAACAAGACTCACCAACATCAGCATCAAGGAGGGTGACTCCCTCATTAAAGACAAAATGGAGGTAGCTAGCAGACTTAACATCTTTTTCACCAGCATAGCCGCAACTCTTGTCAACAAGCTGTCCCACCACTCTGGTCGCTTTGGTGTAGAACACATTAAAGCCTTCTACAGAAAGCTAGGAGTATCCAACGATGATTTCAAATTAGAAATGGTCACAGCTGATGAGGTGTTTAAAAAATTGAGCGCGCTCCACCCTAACAAGGCCACCGGCCTTGATAATATTCCCTCCAGATTCCTCAGGGACTCTGCCTCCATCATTGCCCCGATCATCACGCACATAATAAACCTATCAATTACACAAGGCCAAGTACCAAAAGATTTTAAGATAGCAAGAGTAACTCCCCTCTTTAAAAAAGGAAGCAAATTGGAACCTGGCAACTACCGACCTGTTTCTATTCTCAGCTCCATTTCGAAAGTAATGGAGAAAATAGTTTATGAACAGGTCGATAGTTACCTTGCCACTAATAAACTCATGTACAAATTCCAATCCGGCTTCAGAACTAACCACTCCACTGACACATGCCTTCTCTATCTGACCGACCACATCAAACATGAGGTGGACGCGGGCAAATACTGCGGCATGGTCATGCTGGACCTTCAGAAGGCCTTTGACACCGTTAACCACGCTATACTGTTGGATAAGCTCAGAGCAATCGGATTTAACAAAACCTCTTGGAGCTGGATGCAGTCTTACTTGGAGGGGAGGGAGCAGGTGGTAGAGGTGAACGGCACCATGCCCCCCCCCCCCCCCCCCCCCCTCTCGGTGAGCTGTGGAGTCCCCCAAGGCAGTATATTGGGACCTTTACTGTTCCTAATATACATAAACGACATGTCATCGGCATGCGACTGTGAATTGTTTTTGTTTGCGGATGACTCTGCCTTGCTGGTATCAGACAAGGACAAGTCACAGGTGGAGAAAATCCTCAGTGCTGAGCTCTGTAGAACTTGCACCTGGCTCGCTGACAACAAGCTATCCATCCACTTGGGTAAAACAGAATCCATCCTGTTTGGGTCCCACATCAAACTTAAGAGAGTCAATGACTTCAACATAAAAGTAGGTGACAGTGTCATCACCAGGAAAGATGAGGTCACCTACCTAGGTTCCATTCTAGAGGCTAACCTTTCCTGTGATAAAATGGCAACCAAGGTAATCAAAAAGGTTAACCAACGAACGAGATTTCTCTACAGAATTTCCTCTCTGGTCAACAAAAGCACCTTGAGGATTCTGGCGGGAACTCTCGTTCAACCCTTTTTCGATTATGCATGCACCTCCTGGTACCCTAGCACCTCCAAAACCCTCAAATCTAAACTCCAAACATCTCAGAACAAGCTAGTCAGGTTACTTCTAGACCTCCACCCCAGATCCCACCTCACTCCTACCCACTTCTCTAAAGTGGGCTGGCTCAAGGTGGAGGACAGAGTTAAACAACTTGCACTGAGCCTAGTCTATAAAATCCGCTACACCTCCCTGATACCGAAGTACATGTCAAGCTACTTCCTTAACGTAAATGACCGCCATAACCACAACACCAGGGGGTGCTCCACTAACCACGTTAAACCCAGATTCCGAACTAACAAAGGTCTTAACTCATTCTCTTTCTATGCCACATCAATGTGGAATGTGCTCCCAACAGGTGTAAAAGAAAGGGCATCTCTGTCCTCCTTCAAAACCGCAATAAAAGTTCACCTCCAGGCAGCTACAACCCTAAACTAACACCCTCCCCGGATTGCTAATAATCAAATGTAAACAATCAAATGCAGATACTTTTTCTTTTTCTTATGCCTTCTGATCTCTCTCTCTCTCTCTCTCTCTCTCTCTCTCTCTCTCTCTCTATGTCCACTACTTGATGTCCATACCCCCCCCCCCCACCCCCACCCCCCCTCCACACCCCTGATTGTAAATAATGTAAATAATTCAATGTGATTATCTTGTGTGATGACTGTATTATGATGATAGTATATATGATAGTATATATCTGTATCATGAATCAATTTAAGTGGACCCCGACTTAAACAAGTTGAAAAACTTATTCGGGTGTTACCATTTAGTGGTCAATTGTACGGAATATGTACTTCACTGCGCAACCTACTAATAAAAGTCTCAATCAATCAATCAAAAAAAACCCTGCTCTAAATGATATCAAAGGAAGAAGAATCGGTTCCGATATTTCCTGTATTTCATACAGCGGTTGACTTCTTTTTACACCAAAAATGATCAGTGTTCATTAAAGTTAAAGGCCTACTGAAACCCACTACTACCGACCACGCAGTCTGATAGTTTATATATCAATGATGAAATCTTAACATTGCAGCACATGCCAATACGGCCGGGTTAGATTACCAAAGTGCAATTTTAAATTTTGCGCGAAATATCCTGCTGAAAACGTCTCGGTATGATGACGCCTGCGCGTGACGTCACGGATTATAGAGGGACAGCATTGTGGCCAGCTATTAAGTCGTCTGTTTTCATTGCAAAATTCCACAGTATTCTGGACATCTGTGTTGGTGAATCTTTTGCAATTTGTTCAATGAACAATGGAGACGGCAAAGAAGAAAGCTGTAGGTGGGAAGCGGTGTATTTCGGCCGGATGCAGCAACACAAACACAGCCGATGTTTCATTGTTTACATTCCCGAAAGATTACAGTCAAGCTTTACCATTGGCCTGTGGAGAACTGGGACAACAGAGAGTCTTACCAGGAGGACTTTGAGTTGGATACGCAGACGCGGTACCGTGAGTACGCAGCTGCGGTTTCCAAACATTTGATCGCTTGCCCGTACGTGCGTGCCGCTATGTGCATGTCACGTACGTAGCTTTGGGGACTTTGGGGAAATATATGTGCTGTATGAACTTTGGGGAGATGAACGATACTGTGGGATTGAGTGTGTTGTGCGGGTGTTTGATTTGTATTGGCGGGTTATATGGACGGGAGGGGGGAGGTGTTTGTTATGCGGGATTAATTTGTGGCATATTAATTATAAGCCTGGTTGTGTTGTGGCTAATAGAGTATATATATGTCTTGTGTTTGTTTACTGTTTTAGTCATTCCCAGCTGAATATCAGGTCCCACCCGCCTCTCACAGCATCTTCCCTATCTGAATCGCTTCCACTGCCCTCTAGTCCTTCACTCTCTCTTTCCTCATCCACAAATCTTTCATCCTTGCTCAAATTAAGGTGGAAATCGTCACTTTCTCGGTCCGAATCGCTCTCGCTGCTGGTGGCCATGATTGTAAACAATGTGCAGATGTGAGGAGCTCCACAACCGGTGACGTCACGCGCATATCGTCTGCTACTTCCGGTACAGGCAAGGCTTTTTTATCAGCGACCAAAAGTTGCGAACTTTATCGTCGATGTTCCCTACTAAATCCTTTCAGCAAAAATATGACAATATCGCCAAATGATCAAGTATGACACATAGAATGGACCTGCTACCCCCGTTTAAATAAGAAAATCGCATTTCAGTAGGCCTTTAAGGCTTATTGTAATCTGTGTTAGACAAATTACTTTTAAAAAGTAACTAATTACAGTTACTCGTTACTTTCTCAAAAAAACATTTTTTATAACTAACGGCATTACTTTTTAAAGCCCCACTTTCAGTTTTGGCCAGTGGACCAACGGTGATGTTTTGCCAGAAAAAGACCACATTTCCTGTGAGGACTAGCACATATAGAGTAAAACTGTAATATTGGCACAAATATTACGCCTCTAATGGCTATGCTGATGTTAAATAGCAGACACTATCAAGAAATGATCTTGGATTGCGCTACAAACATGACGCTACTACCAAGAAAGTATCGAGGGGGATACAGGTTCAAAGCAAAGACAGAGTGACGAGAGTGTTTTTTTTAAAGAAGTAGTGTGGAACTATCACGCTGGTGGCTATTTATTGCTACCACGCAAATTTCTGATTGCTGACATTTGCATTATCATTTTGATTTGAGCATCGAAAGTCACTTACTAGTTCAGCAGGAACAGAGCAGAGGCAGCATTGCCCTGTTGCTAAGTGACATGACATCAGCGAGGGGTACAGGGAGAAGAGCATTAGCCGTGTTAGTTCAGCATTAGCAGACGACTAATGACAGTGGTGGAGTGTGACGGGAGAACTGTGCTCACTGCGTGTTGTTAGTGCTACTCCATAAAGCGGCGGAACGTGCTTTGGCTGCTTTGGTTCTTTTTGTCTTTTTGCAGGATGACATGATTATCACTTTGTTGGATTGTTCATTATCCCCTCGTAGTAGTAGCACTAGTTGTGTGTGTGTGTGTACTTACACTACCGTTCAAAAGTTTGGGGTCACATTGAAATGTCCTTATTTTTTAAGGAAAAGCTGTACTTTTCAATGAAGATAACTTTAAACTAGTCTTAACTTTAAAGAAATACACTCTATACATTGCTAATGTGGTAAATGACTATTCTAGCTGCAAATGTCTGGTTTTTGGTGCAATATCTACATAGGTGTATAGAGGCCCATTTCCAGCAACTATCACTCCAGTGTCCTAATGGTACAATGTGTTTGCTCATTGGCTCAGAAGGCTAATTGATGATTGGAAAACCCTTGTGCAATCATGTTCACACATCTGAAAACAGTTTAGCTTGTTACAAAAGCTACAAAACTGACCTTCCTTTGAGCAGATTGAGTTTCTGGAGCATCACATTTGTGGGGTCAATTAAACGCTCAAAATGGCCAGAAAAGAGAACTTTCATCTGAAACTCGACAGTCTATTCTTGTTCTTAGAAATGAAGGCTATTCCATAAAATTGTTTGGGTGACCCCAAACTTTTGAACGGTAGTGTATGTGATGTGTTGGACTTGCTGTGTGATGTTGCCAAATGATACAGTGGTCTTGTTGGCATTGAACCACCATAAAAGTACTACGCCACATTACATCAGACATACAGTGGAACCTCGATTTACAAACTTCATTGGTTGTTAAGTTTGTATAGTGAAGTATGTAAATATGAATAATGGGTTCCAGCCTTTGACAAAAAGTCCCTATTTTAGTAAAGGTTTGTACACTTTGAACACAATATAAAGTACTATATCAAACACACATAACAAGTGGGTGATGTTTTTAATAACAAGGTGTCACGTGCGGTGGAGAAGGAGACGGCACGGAGACAGGTCTTAGCCTTAGTCGCGTTTAGAGTTAGAGTTAGAGTTTGAGTTTATTTCGAACATGCAAGCATACAACATGATACATCACAATTTCCAGTTTCTCTTTTCAACATGTTCGAAAAGGAGTAGGAAGAAGCAGAGCTTATTTAATCCTACCCCTTTTCTTTACATAACAGTTGCTGAAACTTTTTTATTCACTTCCTGTTCTCAATTTATTCACAATAACTCCATAGGTAATCACAATAAAAATAAATAAATAAATAATAGTAAGAATTTAATAATAATAATTGGTGAAGTAAGTCATATTTCATGTGATGAGATAAGTAAGATTACTTTAAGAATTAATGAATGGATGGATGAAATAAATTGAGAATGTTTGTCATGGTTCTTCTTCTTTGTACTTTGTAAACACTTTAAGTTTGAAGAGTTTCTTGAAGTGGATCATATTAGTACATTGTTTGATTGCTTTGCTTAATCCATTCCATAATTTAATTCCACATATTGATATATGTGGGCGTTTATTAAAATAATAGAATGACGTGTGCAAGTAATCCAAATACGTATGGTGTGACTATGTGTTGTGTTTAGCTGAGTTGTTGAAGGTGCATGTTGAGGAAGGTGCGGAAGTCCGGAAGGAGCAAGGCATGTTCGGAGGTCCGTGGGCAAGCAAGAGGTCAAGGGCAGGAGCGAGGCGTCAGAGTCCGTGTACAGGCGAGAGGTCGAGATCCAGGAAGGCAGCAAGAAGACAGGAGGAAATCCGGCGACACGAGACACACAGCTCGAATCCAGGGAACGAAGAGGAGCTGCAGGGTGACGACACAGGACACAAGACAATGAGCACGGAGGGGAAACGAGACAGTGCGCCTTATAACCCGGTGCGCCTAATGTACGGAATAATTCTGGTTTTGCTTACCGACCTCGAAGCAATTTCATTTGGTACATGGTGTAATGATAAGTGTGACCAGTAGATGGCGGTCAAACATAAGAGATACGTGTAGATTGCAATATGATGGCAATATGACTCAAGTAAACAACAACAACATTTTATACGTTCCATTGAAAATATAGAACATTACGCAGGGCGCTCAAAAATCTATCAAAATGTTTTAGTACGACTTTGGTAAACTATGAAGCCGCACCGCTTGATGGAATGTCGGCGCATTAAACATATGAGTATTATTAGGGTGTGTGTATAAGGTAAGACATATTATCCGGCATTTTGTTCCGCAATAAAATGCAAAAGCAACTTTTCTTACCTTCTGGTACTTGCTGATCTGTATTTGGAATCTGCATAAATCCTGAAAAATTGTGCGTGTCCGCCTTGGTAGTCCGTGTCGGCACTAGTGAATAAGCTTCTTCTTTTTCTCTATCTTCTTGTTATGGGACATTCATCCTCCGCTGTTGGCATTTCTAATTTAAAGTAGTGTAAAGTTCCAATTTATATCTGTCAGTAAACTCGCCATGAAAGCGTTAAAACATACCGGCGTAGTGAGTTTACATTATTCACCCAAAATTTGTTATTAGAGAGTTCCGGTTGGACAGTTTTTCACGGGACACATTTCCGTCCTTGTTGTTGTTTCCGGATGAGGAGATGCTGCTTCGTTATTGATTTAGGTAAAGTCTGAATGTCATTAAAACAGTTAGCTCCATCTTTTGACACTTCTTTCACTCTCGTCCTTGCACGCTACACCGCTACAATAAAGATGACAGGGAGAAGACACTGCTGAAGGTGAGCCACGTAAATAAGACCGCCCACAAAACGGCGTATCCGGAAGCGACTGTCAGAAAGCGGCTTGAAGACGGTCTGTAAAACATACGTAATCTATGCAACATTTTGACCAAAGAACCACCATTACATGTTATGTAGACCACAAGGAAGTGTTTTACATTTAGAAAAAAAATTATAGTCATATGACTCCTTTAATGCGCCCTATAATCCGGTGTGCCTTATATATGAAAAAAGATCGAAAATAGACCATTCATCGGCAGTGCGCCTTATAATCCGGTGCGCCCTATGGTCCGGAAAATACGGTATTACAGGTGAACAGGATGCATCTAAGATACTGTGCACCGTGTTGTGCTGTGTGTAAACCACTTTCACATCACCATGGTGACAAAGTGTAATTGCATTAGAATTCATCACTTTGTCAATACAGCGCATGATTGCAGGGTTGATGTTACAGCCAGTATTGGGTTAGTTACTGAAAACCAGTAACTAGTTACAGTTACCAGTTACTTTATTTCAAAAGTAACTCAGTTGCTAACTCAGTTACTTACACCAAAAAGTAATGCGTTACTGTGAAAAGTTACTTCTTTTTTTCTTCTTTTTTTTTTTTAAGGCTCCCATTAATGCCCTTTTAGCCTTCATTTCAGTACTGTTATTGCACTGGAGAATAATACAATCTATTCATCAATTTGACATGCATTTGCATCACTGAACTCTGCTAAGCAATGTGGTCGACTTACAACACACAAAGACAAAGATATGTTTCAAAGGGCCAATTTATTTCAGGCCAGAACAAATTGACGAAACTATTTTAAAATAGCTGCAACATAACATACATAAGTAACAAACAGCATAATAACAATATAGCTGTAAACCTGGCTCCACCCAAGGAAGGCACACGTGACATACACAAAGCCTAACCAGGCATTGTTTTTTCTCTCAAGGAATTCGGGAATAAAATCATGTCTTCAGGAGATCAACACTGTACTGAAGCCCAGAATACTCTACGCATTTCCCCAGTTTTAGTTTAGAGATAAGGAAAGATTGGCCTGGCCCACTAGGATCCCTCTTTATGTTTGTGTCACGTGGGGGTCGCATATTTGTGCGGGATCGTTCCTCCAGTGCAACACGAACACTCCGGACAAAAACGTGAAGGTAAGAGATGGTTTAATTAACATAAATCATAGCCAAACAGAAAAACAAGCAAAAGAAAAGCGTGCCGAACGCACGGGAAGCTAAGGCTAACGCTTAGCACAAGAGTCGGGAACATGAAATACAAAAAACGTGACTGATGCTTACCGCAAACAAGGAGAACAGGACGAGTGAACAAAAAGGCAGGTTTAAATAGTGTCAGTGATGGCAAACAGGTGCGCGTCGGGAACACAAGTGGCAGGTGAAAATAATAAGTAACCATGGTGACGAAACAAACTCACAGGTGCACAAGCAATAACAAAAGGAGTCCAAAACTAACAGAAAACACAAAAACATGATCCGGCCCACGGATCATGACAGTACCCCCTCCTCAAGGACAGATACAAGATGTCCAAAAAAAAAACAAGCAGAGTCAAAAGTCACGGGCGGGCGGAGGGAGGACTTGGAGGTGGGTCGCCAAACCAAGTGTCCCCGAATCCACCGAGGCAAAGTCAAGTGGCGGCGGCGAGTGGAACGCCGCTGCAGCCGGCGAGGAGGGCGACCAGGGAATGGCCACATTCGTGGCCGACGGGGAGGTGGGCGCACTTGGCGAGGCGGACGACCACGGAGCAGCCACATCCGTGGTCGACGGGGAGGTCGACGGGGAGGTCGACGGGGAGGTCGGCGGGGAGGTGGGCGCGTCGGCGCCGTCATGGCAGGCTTGGACGCAGTGGACAAGGCAGGCGTGGTAGCAGGTACAGGCGGCGAGACAGGCGTGGAAGCAGGTTCAGGCGGCGAGTCAGGCGTGGTAGCAGGTTCAGGCGGCGAGTCAGGCGTGGTAGCCGGTTCAGGCGGCGAGTCAGGCGTGGTAGCCGGTTCAGGCGGCGAGTCAGGCGTGGTAGCAGGTACAGGCGGCTAGTCAGGCGTGGTTGCAGGAGCAGGTACCGCTGACTGGCGTGGAGCAGGTACCGCTGTCTTGCGCGGAGCAGGTACCGGTGTCTGGCGAGGAGCAGGTACCGGTGTCTGGCGAGGAGCAGGTACCGGTGCCTGGCGAGGAGCAGGTACCGGTGCCTGGTGAGGAGCAGGTACCGGTGCCTGGCGAGGTGCAGGAGCAAGTGCCTGCCGAGGTGCAGGAGCAGGTGCCTGCCGGGGTGCAGGCGCAGGTGCCAGCTGAGGTGCAGGCGCAGGTGCCAGCCGAGGAGCAGGCGCAGGTGCCAGCCGAGGAGCAGGCACAGGTGCCAGCCGAGGAGCAGGCACAGGTGCCAGCCGAGGAGCAGGCACAGGTGCCAGCCGAGGAGCAGGTACAGGAACTGATGATGGTGGCATCTGCAGGCCCACCGGAGATGATGGTGGCGTCTGCAGGCCCACCGGAGATGATGGTGGCGTCTGCAGGCCCACCGGAGATGATGGTGGCGTCTGCAGGCCCACCGGACAAGATGGTGGCGCCTGCAGGCCCACCGGACAAGATGGTGGCGTCTGCAGGCCCACCCGGGCAGAGGTTAGCCATGAGCATGGCGGAGGTGGTCTAGCTGGGGGTAGCGGCTTAGCATGCCGAAAGACTGGTGGTGGCGGCCGGGATGGAGGTTGCTGCCTGGCTGGGCGCAGCCGAGCAGCCCCACCAGCACAGCTCCCGGCCCCCAGCCCCCCCCCCCCCCCTCAAGGGGCTGATACCAGACGCGCTCCTTGCGGTCTGGAACAGTCTTTAAGGGTGGGTGGCGGGAGGTCAGGAAGGGGGCAAAATCCTCCCCTCTAAATTGTCCAAAATGTCTTTTCCCATCCCCCACCTGAGGTCTTTTGGGAGGATGAGAGGAAAAAGTCACTGACGTGGGCGGGGCTAGAGTCCTAGGGGGCGGAGCTTGGCACTCAGAAGGAGACTGTGGCTGATATCTAAATTTCAAAATAATGTCCTGATAATGTTTAATTTTATGATTAAAGTCTTTAGGAGGTTGCTGACAGAAAGAGTCAGAAGAATTTAAAAAAACATCTTCGTCTCTGACGTCATCCACAGTGGGCGGGATGACGTCATCCGTGTGGGTCTCCAGCTGACTGACAGCCCAATCGGTGAATTGCTTAGCAAAATGTGTGATGGGATTACCTAATTTTGGCGGCGAGGAATACTGGTCTGGTTGCAACTTGCTTCGGTCCGGGGGAGGAGCTTGCGGGAGCGAAGCGTCATAACGGCGAAACGAAGCCTCTTTGGCTGGCTTCCGTTTTTGCTGACGCGTCCGGTACTGCGGTGGCGCGACAATGTCCTCGGGCCATACGGAGTTGAGTGGGATCAACTTTCCATTAGGACCCCACATCAGGTCCTGGCGCTCCAAGGGGGAATAGCGGAGAGTCTCCGCCTCCATTGCCTCCAAATCTAACCACATACCTAAGTCCAGCTTCTCGAAGTTCGTGGCGGAAGAACTGTATGCTGTTCTCCTTCTGTCACGTAGGGGTCGCATATTTGTGCGAGATCGTTCCTCCAGTGCAACACGAACACTCCGGACAAAAACGTGAAGGTAAGAGATGGTTTAATTAACATAAATCATAGCCAAACAGAAAAACAAGCAAAAGAAAAGTGTGCCGAACGCACGGGAAGCTAAGGCTAACGCTTAGCACAAGAGTCGGGAACATGAAATACAAAAAATGTGACTGATGCTTAACGCAAACAAGGAGAACAGGACGAGTGAACAAAAAGGCAGGTTTAAATAGTGTCAGTGATGGCAAACAGGTGCGCGTCGGGAACACAAGTGGCAGGTGAAAATAATAAGTAACCATGGTGATGAAACAAACTCACAGGTGCACAAGCAATAACAAAAGGAGTCCAAAAGTAACAGAAAACACAAAAACATGATCCGGCCCACGGATCATGACAGTTTGTGAACTTTATAGTCTATACATTTAGAGTGATGTGATAATCAAACACTCTAGAAGTCTAGAATGAAAGAGCAACAGTATATAAGAGAATTGACAGAGAGTGTGTACCTTCAGTGCTGAATGATGAGCAGAGGCAGAATTTGGAGTGTTTTCTTTAGCTCGCTTTCCATGTTTATGTACTCACTGTCCAGGTACGTGGAACATGTTTTCCGTGCCATTTGCTATTCGACACCGGTATCATGCTAATTAGCTGCCTGAAAGCGGGTGACTCCACTGTAGAAATAGCCTGCATGTCTTCTAGCACATACGCTGCAATGGCTCAATCAATGTTGTCCTGGCTAACAGTCCCTCCGTTAAAGTCCTTAAGTGGAGCTGAAGTGGCATCAGAGTCTGTGTCTCTCTTAACTAGCTTCGTCGAAGCATGTTGCTTTTGTAGCTGTTTCAGCAGATTTGAATTGCTGTTTTGGGCAGTAGATGGGATCTTTGATCCAAGACACAACTTACCTTTAACTAAAATTGCATTTTCTTTGTGCTCGACAAAAGAAAAGTAGTGAGAATATCTCCATGTTCAGAAACTGGACTTCTGGCTGCGCCATGATGTCTTGTTAGTAAACACAGACACGACACGCCCCCCCCCCTGGCCCTCACCCACACAAAGCGCGCCTCTCCTCTTCCTTGTGACACAGAAGGATGACACCGCAGCGCTCCAATAAAACACACTCAGATCTTCTGTTTCTAGCCGATACTACATAAAAAATAACGTAAAATAACGCAGTAACGCATCATGTAGTAACAGTAACCGAGTTACTGAATATAAAAAATAACGCGTTAGACTGCTAGTTACCGCCAAAAATAACGGCGTTACAGTAACGCGTTAGTCCAAACACTGGTTACAGCACATAGAGGAATTTTGTATTTGTTACGATCATGCTAATAAAGACATACAGTCGTGGTCAAAAGTTTACATACTCCTCCAAACATAATCCTAGGTATTGTGGCCAAACAGCTCAATTTTTGTTTCTTCTGACCACAGAACTTTCCTCCAGAAGGTCTTATCTTTGTCCATGTGATGTCAGGTGAAACAAAAATTGAGCTGTTTGGCCACAATACCCAACAATATGTTTGGAGGAGAAAAGGTGAGGCCTTTATTCTCAGGAACACCATTCCTACCGTCAAGCATGGTGGTGATAGTTTTATGTTCTGGCCGTGTTTTACTGCCAATGGAACTGGTGCTTTACAGAGAGTAAATAGGACAATGAAAAAGGAGGATTACCTCCAAATTCTTCAGGACATCCTAAAATCATCAGCCAGGATGTTGGGTCTTGGGCGCAGTTGGGTGTTCCAACAACACAATGACCCCAAACACACGTCAAAAGTGGTAAAGGAATGGTTAAATCAGGTAATAAAGGTTTTAGAATGGCCTTCTCAAAGTCCTGACTTAAACGTGTGGACAATGCTGAAGAAACAAGTCCATGTCAGAAAACCAACAAATTTAGCTGAACTGCACCAATTTTGTCAAGAAGAGTGGTCAAACATTCAACCAGAAGCTTGCCAGAAGCTTGTGGATGGCTACCAAAAGCGCCTTAATTGCAGTGAAACTTGCCAAGGGACATGTAACCAAATATTAACGTAGCTGTATGTATACTTTTGACCCAGCAGATTTGGTCACATTTTTAGTAGACCCATAATAAATTCATAAAAGCACCAAACTTCATGAATGTTTTTTGTAACCAACAAGTATGTGCTCCAATCACTCTATCACAAAAAAATAAGAGTAGTAGAAATTATTGGAAACTCAAGACAGCCATGACATTATGTTCTTTACAAGTGTATGTAAAATTTTCACCATGACTGTATATGGGAAATAAAGCCCATTCAAAATAAGCTAAGCTAAGCAAAGGTTGTTTTTGCAAGGCGAATAAAATCTATTCCAGCATAGTCATGTGGAAAACAAAATGTTTGCCATAGTGTCTTTTCTGTTTTGACACAGCGAGAGGGGAAAAAAAACAAAAAACGTGCAACCTTTTGACGTGTGTTTGCCTTTTACTCTGCTTATTTGCAGGAGTTAAGTCACACGCCTGCAGGGAGCAACAGTAAGAAAATGTCACGGTTGATAAATCCACCAGCTGGCAATGCCTTCACCACTTCACAGTGCTGAGAAATTTACAGTGGGTGGCAATATTGAGTAGCGGCAAAGAAGTTAAAGAAAAAGCAGCGTCTGCTTTAAGAAACTCATTGTGACCCACAGCCATGCTTCTCCTTGGGATGGATGGAAGCAGAGTGGACACACGCTACACTATACATAGAGAGCAGCCCGCGTGACGCTCCATAAATATCTTCCATCACATCAATAGAAAGCATCTTGTCAGCACATACAGCATGTCATGTTTCTTATATGAAGCCTCAACAACAAATAAAGTTGAGTAAAAAATCTTTAAAATAAGTAATGGGATACAGTAAACTCGATTACTGTAACGTATTATTTTCGGGTCTCCCTATGTCTAGCATTAAAAGATTACAGTTGGTACAAAATGCGGCTGCTAGACTTTTGACAAGAACAAGAAAGTTTGATCATATTACGCTTATACTGGCTCACCTGCACTGGCTTCCTGTGCACTTAAGATGTGACTTTAAGGTTTTACTTCTTACGTATAAAATAATATATACGGAATGCCCTCCCGGTAAAAGTTAGAGATGCTACCTCAGTAGAAGCATTTAAGTCCCATCTTAAAACTCATTTGTTTACTCTAGCCTTTAAATCAGGGATGTCCAAAGTGCGGCCTGGGGGCCATTTGCGGCCCGCAGGTAATTTTTTAATGGCCCTACGGCCCGTTTTAAAATACGATTAAAAAAATTTAAAACATAAAAAGTGGTATGAAAGACCAAACAGGTGAAATGTAACGAGAAAATGTTGCAATGTTTACTCTAATAACACAAAGCTGCCATGCTGGCTGTTTCTTTCTTTAAAAAATAATAATGAATCAAAATCAATGTTATTATGAATTATTGACCTATCCAAGGCTCCAAATACGTCACATTAAATATTCCACTTTGAGATATTTTTTTGGGAAAATGTTGCATATTTTGTTTGCCATATAAAACATTTAGCTTTTTTTTTTTTTTTTTTAAAGAAGGGCTTAAACGAACAAAAAACATAAACAACAATACAACGTATAATTGACGGATATATCTGAAGTTGATCTCGAGATTATTGTGTTAAAAGTAAACAGTAAATTTATTTTTTAACACTTTAATGAGTAGGACCCTTTTGGTTCCCCAATAATTTTGTGTGATTTGTTTTTAAGTGTCATTGCTCAAAAAATAATAATGAATTAAAATCAATGGTGTTATGAGTTATTGACCTTTTTAAGGCTCCAATTATTATATAATCTGAAATATTCCTCTTAAACATTTTATTGGGTGAAAATTTTGCATATTTAGTGTTTTTTTCCATAAAAAAAACAGGATTTTCTTTAACAAAAAAAGCATTCGACTTAAATCTTTAAAAACGTTATATTGACAGATAGACCTAATGTTGATCTAGAGATAATAATACTGAATAATGACACATTTTAAATATTTTTTGGACCAAAACCCTTTGGGGTCCCCGGGATCAAGCCTGAGTGGAGGCCTTAATGTATATTTTTTATACATATATTGTATTGGTTTTTAAAATAAAAAAATATCAAAATGGCCCCCGCTTGCTTTGATTTTTCAGTGTGCGGCCCTCAGTGGATAAAGTTTGGACACCCCTGCTTTAAATAGACCCCTCTTTTAGACCAGTTGATCTGCCGTTTCTTTTCTTTTCTGCTCTGCCCCCCCCCCCCACCACCACCACCACCTCCACGAGGGAGAGGGGGGCACAGGTTCGGTGGCCACGGATGAAGCGGTCCTGATATGAGTCCTGAGAATTGGGACGATCTAGCCTTCGCAATACTTCCTGGTTGTGTCATATATTCACAACCTCAGGCTTGAGTCAGGTCCACAAAGTGGGCAAAAAAGAGAAAGAATATCCATCCATCCAATTTCTACCGCTTGTCCCTTTTGGGGTTGCGGGGGGTCGCTGGAGCCTATCTCAGCTGCAAAATTTTGAATTATGAAGTAAAAGTTGATGTTGCTTTCGACAGATTTATCGCTTGCTCAGAGAGAGAAATATTGTATTTTTTTTAGACATGTTGAATTACTTTACACTGTAATTAACCTACTGTAATTTGTAGAGCACTCGCCTCAACTTTCAATCAATCAATCAAAGTTTATTTACAGGTATATAGCCCTTAATCATAAGTGTATCAAAGGGCTGCAAAAGCCACAGCGACATCCTTGGCTCAGATCCCACATCAGGGCAAGAAAAAACTCAACCCTATGGGATACAATGAGAAACCTTGGAGGGGACCGCAGATGTGACCGGTGCAATGGACGTTGAATTAATCTAGTTAATAGTGTGAGAGTCCAGTCCATAGTGGGTCCAGCATGAGATCATCTTGAGTGGAGACAACTCAGCAGCGCAGAGACGTCCCCAACTGATGCACAGATGAGTGGTCCACCCCGGGTCCCGACTTTGAACAGCTAGCTCGTCATCTGTGGTCAACTAATAACCTCTCCACGCAGGAGATTGGGGCAGAGCAGAAAAGAGACGGCAGATCAACTGGTGTAAAAGGGGGTCTATTTAAAGGCTAGCGTATACAAATGAATTTTAGATGGGACTTAAATGCTTCTACTGAGGTAGCATCTCTAACTGTTACCGTGAGGGCATTCCATAGTACTGGAGCCCGAATAGAAAACGCTCTATAGCCCGCAGACTTTTTTTGGGCTCTGGAAATCACTAATAAGCCGTAGTTCTCAGAACGCAGATTCCTTGCCGGAACATATGGTACAATACAATCAGCAAGATAGGATGGAGCTAGACCGTTTAGTATTTTATACATAAGTAGTAAAACCTTACGGTCGCATCTTAAGTGCACAGGAAACCAGTGCAGGTGAGCCAGTATAGGCGTAATATGATCAAACTTTATTGTTCTTGTCAAAAGTCTAGCAGCCGCATTTTGTACCAACCGTAATCTTTTAATCTTTAATCTTTGTTGTTTTTCAAATTTGCTTAAAACTTGTTTCTAGGATATCCACACAGTATCTATTACATTTTACATTAATGTATTCTCATTCTTAACTGCAGGGACCATGGCACAGTACTGAACAGCACACTCGGATTGATTTGGTCTAAATACCACTGTAGTATTGATAATTTTAGTTCAATTAGCCATTTTTATGCTTACAGAAAAACACATAGAATACAGTCGTAATGGTTCTGTCATATTAAAACCAACCGTTCAGTGTTTAAAAATAAGTTTGATGATCGGCATTAAAGGGTATATATTGACAATGGCAGTGTTGGGTTAGTTACTGAAAACCAGTAACTAGTTACAGTTACTAGTTACTTTATTTCAAAAGTAACTCAGTTACTAACTCAGTTACTTACACCAAAAAGTAATGTGTTACTGTGAAAAGTAACTATTTAGTTACTTCTTTTTTTCCCCTTTTTTTTAAGGCTCCCATTAATGCCCTTTTAGCCTTAATTTCAGTACTGTTATTGTACTGGAGAATAATACAATGTGTTGATCAACTTGACATGCATTTGCATCACTGAACTCTGCTAAGCAATGTGGTCTACATATAACACACAAAGACAAAGATATGTTTCAAAGGGCCAATTTATTTCAGGCCAGAACAAATTGACAAAACTATTTTAAATAGCTGCAACATAATGGCACTTTAACTTTAACTTTAAGTAGATAGGATCTTTGATCCAAGACACAACTTACATTTAACTAAAATGTTATTTTCTTTGTGCTTGACAAAAGTATTGAGAATGTCTCCATGTTAAAAAACTCGACTTCTGGTTTCGCCATGATGTCTTGTTAGTTGTTATGATAGTAGCGTGTGTGTGTGTGTGTGTGTGTGTGGCCCTTTAAGATATGACAACATGTGAGGTGAGTGACGTCAGTGAGTGAGTGGGCGAGAGAGGTGAGCGAGCGGCGACAGTGAGTGCGTGCAAGTGCTCTAGCTTGGTGGATGGCTCCGTCCAATAAAGTCACAAAGTTGCAACAAACCGCCGGCCTCGTCATTCACCCTCAGCTGTAAAGACCACTTCCGGGTAAAGTGAAGGTTGTTAGCCCCGAAGGAACGTCTCCCCTGCGCTCCTCAACTACGGTATGGGAGTCCAACCCCCCCCCCCCCCCCACCCCCACCCACCTACAGAAAGCACGCCTTTTCTTTTCCACCGCAGCGCTGCCACAAAACACACTCAGATCTTCTGTTTCTAGCCGATACTACATAAAAAATAACGTAAAATAACGCAGTAACGCATCATGTAGTAACGGTAACTGAGTTACTGAATATAAAAAATAACGCGTTAGATTACTAGTTACCGCCGAAACTAACGGCGTTACAGTAACGCGTTACTTTGTAACGCGTTAGTCCCAACACTGGACAATGGTGATACATACTTTTTCACAAAAGTCATCCGATACTGATCGGTGACCGGCATCCTTAATTATCCCTTAAATCGCAAATATACTGAACTTGGCTCTTATTTGCTGTGGTTTGCTGTCATTATTTTTACATTCTATTTGGAATAGAATAGAATAGAATAGAATAGAAAGTACTTTATTGATCCCTGGGGGAAATTCAGCACCACAGTTCGCTCACAATAGACAAGAATAATCCATCCATCCATCCATTTTCTACCGTTTGTCCCTTTCTGGGGTCGCGGGGGGTCGCTGGAGCCTATCTCAGCTGCATTCGGGCGGAAGGCGGGGTACACCCTGGACAAGTCGCCACCTCATCACAGAGACAAGAATAATAATAAATAATATAATATATATAATATATAAATAATATAAATATATTCTACATATACTCTACATTTAAGTGCAGTCAAGGAACATATGCATTATACAGTCTGATGGATGTCGGTATGAAGGACCTCCTGTGTCGTTCCGTGTTGCATTTTGGGAGTCTGAGCCTTCCGCTGAACGTGCTCATTCTCTCCGCAAGGTCCGAGTGTAGTGTGTGGGAGGTGTTGTCCATAATGGCTAGGAGTTTTGCTAGACTTCTCCTCTCTGACACCACCGCCAGAGAGTCTGCTCCACTCCCACCACGTTACTGGCCTTCTCTACCAACTTGTCCAGTCTGTTTGCGTCCCTCGCTCTCAGTCCGCTGCCCCAGCAGGCCACGGCATACAAGAAGGTCTCACAGGATTTTCCATGACAAGACCGCTATTTTATCAGCGCCGCCTCACGCATGATGTCGAGAACAACAAGTGACTTGATCACATGACCCTTAGCCATCATCTCACCGTGGTTCGATCGCCTGAGTTAATCTCTCAAAACGTACAGATTTCAGTAAGACAGAAGGTCTGCATTTGTCTGCCGCGATTCACAAAGCGTGAGATCTTCTGAGTTCATTACAACAACAAAAAAGTGTTGATTGCGCTCACGGGTGCACTGCTTTCTCCGCAATATTCAATCTTTAATTGAATCAATACCAGCTCCTTGAAAGCTAATTAGAAAGCTCTTCAAGTATAGAAAATGTTAATGAAGAAACGGCGCTCATCACTCACGCTCTTCGGAAGCAGACATTTACACACACACACACACACACACACACACACACACACACACACACACACACACACACACACACACACACACATACACTTCATGGGCCATTTAAGACCAAACATCACCACGTTTTACCTCAGCCATCGACTAATGTCAACCAAAATAAATAGGGTTCTTGCTGACACAGCGATAAGCCCTGAAGGCTTGTAAAGAAGAAGGTATACATACCAAGCTAGTTCACCTTTGAACTAATCTACCTTGACCAACTTTTGCCAAAATATCATCCATAATACGTACGTAAAATACAACGAATCTAACAAAATAAAAATAACTATGAAAAATAAATAAGGTTTTTGTGGACATTCACCAATAATCCCACAGTGGGAGGTAATATAGTTGGAAATCCTGAAGTGGTCAAACATACAGTGGTACCCTGTACCCTTTGGGACTGTGTGACAAGGGGTGGCACTTTCATGACTTCTACGGTGCTTTTTTGTGAACTTCTGGATCTGCCTCCCCGGAGTCTTTTGGCCATGGAGACCAGCTGCTGGGTCTCTGCCACATCTGAGTCCATTTGGAGAGACTAGAGGAGATGCAGATGAAGAGACAGGGCTGTGGAGCTGGAGCACCGGGACGGACACGCTTCACAGTGTCTTGGCTGAATGAGCAGGTATCGGACAAAATCCAAATTTACACTCCTGCGCACGCTCTGAGGTCCGAGAGCCAGCTCCAGCTCGTGGTGCCCAAGACCAGACTTAAATCCAGGGGAGACAGGGCCTTCTCTGTGGTCAGCCCTAAGCTCTGGAACACTCTGCCCCTCCATGTTCAAACTGCCCCCACAGTGGAGTGTTTTAAGTCTCGTCTTAAGACCCACTTTTATTCTTTGGCTTTTAACACTACGTGAGTTGTGTGGTCCTCTGTCCTCTGTTGTCCTCCGTGTTGTTTTTTTTATAAATTTTGATTTCTATTTGCTGTTTTAATTGGTTTTTCCCTTTAAAATTATTTTTATTCATATTTATTTTTATATTGTTTTTATATTGGTTCTATATTTATTTATTTTTTGTTTTTATTCAGTCATTGGTGGAGCTAAGGATAATATTTGATTATTGTTTTTAATATTTTTTTTAACACTGTTGTTAATATTGTTGTGCAGCACTTTGGAAACATTTTTGTTGTTTAAATGTGCTATATAAATAAAGTGGATTGGATTGGATTGGACACATCGGTCTCCTTGCTCATCCATGCAGACTAGACACTGGCTTAGGGTGGAGTCGGCTCTCTTGGTTGCTTTGTTGGGTCTGCTCCTGTCTCTGGCCATGCTCCCCCCACGTGGAACAACGCAGAGGCCACCGCAGTGTATATGTTTTAGGTTTTTTTTACTTTTGTGGCTGTATGTAGAAGTTGCTGGTTGCATCAGCGCCGCTCTTTTTATGTTTTTAATGTCATTTGTGTTCTTTGATGTTTCCCTCTTACACACATGTTTATGTGTGCTATGGCTATGAGGTTTTTTTCCCCTTGGCCTCAGTCTGTACCCCCTCTCCAGGGGCCCAGGCTTAGACTGATTTTTTTTTCTCAGCCCCCCCAGCGCTTACCTGTTTCTCACCTTTTTTCTAAGGGGCGCCGGAAGTTGGTAGACCCGTCAGCGATCCTGTTCTGTCTCCCTGTAATGTTTGTTTGCTCTTGAATAGGATTGTGTTGAAAATCTTTATTTCCCCTCGGGGATTATTAAAGTGTTTCTGATTCTGCTACCTCTGAATATGTGTACCCCACCTTAAAAGTTTTTGGGGATATGAGCTGTTTCAAGGCTAATTGTTATGTTTTAAGTTACGAGCACAAATTCAGGTGACGAGCCTCCCCACCGCTAGTTGGCATAGCGAATGCCACAGTTAACCACCGTAAGATCCGACCAAAACCTCCGGTCTTACTCGCTAACATACCAACAAAAACACAGTTTTTGTTGGTAAAACGTTCCCATGAATTGAAAGTATGTGGTATTAAAGAAAAGTTCCAGCAAAAGGCAAACCTGTAAGCCAACATATGGCACATCATTGACGGGGAAACTCTTCAGGCCAAGACTCAGCTGTCTACCTGCACCTCAAGGAGAAATAGCACTCCTTTAAGAATAAAAATGTACAGATTCTGGACAGGGAGAAGGATGGTACGAAAGCACTGAGGGAAGTCATCTATGTCAAGGTCTAGAAACCATCCCTGAAGAGAAGAGGTTTGTCTTCAACACCACCTATCTCCCACATACAACACTGGCCTTTCAAGCATTCGTGAAAGACTCTGCAATTTAGCCTCCAATCAAATAACAAGAGTTAAAAAATATTCTGGTCACAAATGCTCCTCTGTGGCATTTGTGTACAACTAAACGGAATGCTAACGTGGCGGATGTTGACTAATCCACAGCGATCGTTCTGCCACACAATACCTCAAGGCTTACGAGGGTATATTACACTTCAACAACTGACAGTAGGATTGCTCATTCGCATCCCAACAGTTGTTTTTCTCTCTACGAAAGGGCGGAACCATCATTGCCTGAACCCACCCTCCTGGTGTTGAAGTATAAATGTTTGGGGTTTGACGCTCGCCGCTAGAATGGATCTGACCTGTCTAAGAAGAGATCTGACCAATCTAAGTCTATGATCATGAACTGATGAAGCCTACTCGGATGAGAGGAGAAACGTCTATCTATTTAATGCTCTGAGAATGACCGAGCATGCCACCAATTTAGTAAAGTAATTTGAGCGTATCACTGCTAGTCTGCACCATACTAAAGCAGAATTATTCCATAACGCCAGCGGTTTAAACGGCGGATATTTATCCATGAAAATATGGGGAAGCTGCGGATGGAGAAGGAGCTGGAATGAGATACGATAAAATGTTGTTTTCCAAAGCAAATGCTGTACATTATTATTGAATTATTTCATAAAACTACTTTAGTTATTTGTAGTACATTCTATTGTATTGTTTTTCCTGCCATATTTATCATCTAAAAGTAAAAAAGTAAGTTTTTTCTTAGTTTTTTAAAAGCATGTTACATGTTAAAATTGTGCTGTTTTGAGGGTGCCAAGCAGGGAATAAACATCATTTTTTTTAAATGAATTCCAATGGGTGATGCTGTTTCACAATACAAGTTTAAACAGTATCCAGAGCCACCTCTGTATATATTGACTTGGCCTTTAAAATGTGTTCATGTCGATATTAAGAAATACCTTCAATTATTAAAGGAAATGCAGTAAAAAAAAAACATACAGAGCAGCAACCTTTAGATTGTTGTCATCCGCATACACACACAGCTACAAATATTACCACAACTGACCTTATCCATCTTGTTGTAAATGCTGACAATAAACATGGAGCTACTGACCTGACATTTGACCTCAGCTTCCTTAAATGTTTTTACAACCCAAATCATAAAGGTTTCTTCCTCTGCGCAGAGCCGTCATTTCTTAAGAATGTCTTGCGGTAGAGCGCTGACAAAGAACATTGACAGCACCTACCAATCTATTACTTCACATTGGACATACACTATATTGCCAAAAGTATTTGACCACCTGCCTTTACTCACATATGAACTTGAAGTGCCATCCCATGGAATTGTCCAAAATGTTTTAGTATCCTGGAGCATTCAAAGTTTTTTTCACTGGAACTAAGGGGGCAAGCCCAACTCCTGAAAAACAACCACACACCATAATTCCTCCTCCACCAAATTTCACGCTCGGCACAATGCAATCCGAAATGTAGCGTTCTCCTGGCAACCTCCAAACCCAGACTGGTCCATCAGATTTCCAGATGGAAAAGCGTGATTCATCACTCCAGAGAACGCGTCTCCACTGCTCTAGAGTCCAGTGGTGACGTGCTTTACACCACTGCATCCCATGCTTTGCATTGTACTTGGTGATGTATGGCTTAGATGTAGCTGATCGGCCATGGAAACCCATTCCATGAAGCTCTATGCCAGTGGTTCTTAACCTTGTTGGAGGTATCGAACCCCACCAGTTTCATATGCGCAACCCTTCTTTAGTGAAAAATAAACTCTTTTTTTTTCAAATTCAAGACAAAGTTATATGTTTTTTTACTGGTGCACAAAATGAACCGTGTATGAACCTCACCTTGTTCAAAGAACAAAACCAACACAGAGCATGAACTCACAACAAATTACACACCTGCAAATTAGTGTGACTTCTGCGGTTGCCGTATACATAATACGCCGATAGGGAGAAGTTTTTATTTACACGATGAGTCGGGTGTGTCTTGACCTCCGCGGCGGAGGCTCCGCCAAACCCCTGAGGCCAACTCATTGAACCCCTAGGGTTCGATCGAACCCAGGTTAAGATCCACTGCTCTCTGCGTACTGTACGTGGGCTAATTGGAAGGTCACATGAAGTTTGGAGCTCTGTAGCAACTGACTGTGCAGAAAGTATTTGCACTATGCGCTTCAGCATCCGCTGACCCCTCTCTGTCAGTTTACGTGGCCTACCACTTGGTGGCTGACTTGCGGTTGTTCCCAAACTCTTCACTTTTCTTATAATAAAGTTGACTTTGGAATATTTATGAGTGAGGAAATTTCACGACTGGATTTGTTGCACAGGTGGCATCCTATGACAGTTCCACGCTGGAAATCACTGAGAGAGGCCCATTCTTTCACAAATGTTTGTAGAGACAGTCTCCATGCCTAAGTGCTTGATTTTATACACCGGGCCAAGTGATTAGGACACCTGATTCTCATCATTTGGATGGGTGGCCAAATACAAACCCCGTTTCCATATGAGTTGGGAAATTGTGTTAGATGTAAATATAAACAGAATACAATGATTTGCAAGTCCTTTTCAACCCATATTCAATTGAATGCACTACAAAGACAAGATATTTGATGTTCAAACTCATAAACTTTATTTTTTTTTTGCAAATAATAATTAACTTTGAATTTCATGGCGGCAACACGTGCCAAAGTAGTTGGGAAAGGGCATGTTCACCACTGTGTTACATGGCCTTTCCTTTTAACAACACTCAGTAAACGTTTGGGAACTGAGGAGACACATTTTTGAAGCTTCTCAGGTGGAATTCTTTCCCATTCTTGCTTGATGTACAGCTTAAGTTGTTCAACAGTCCGGGAATCTCCATTGTAGTATTTTAGGCTTCATAATGCGGCACACATTTTCAATGGGAGACAGGTCTGGACTACAGGCAGGCCAGTCTAGTACCCGCACTCTTTTACTATGAAGCCACGTTGATGTAACACGTGGCTTGGCATTGTCTTGCTGAAATAAGCAGGGGCGTCCATGGTAACGTTGCTTGGATGGCAACATATGTTGCTCCAAAACCTGTATGTACCTTTCAGCATTAATGGCGCCTTCACAGATGTGTAAGTTACCCATGTCTTGGGCACTAATACACCCCCATACCATCACAGATGCTGGCTTTTCAACTTTGCACCTATAACAATCCGGATGGTTCTTTTCCTCTTTGGTCCGGAGGACACGACGTCCACAGTTTCCTAAAACAATTAGAAATGTGGACTCGTCAGATCACAGAACACTTTTCCACTTTGTATCAGTCCATCTTAGATGAGCTCAGGCCCAGCAAAGCCGACGGCGTTTCTGGGTGTTGTTGATAAATGGTTTTCGCCTTGCATAGGAGAGTTTTAACTTGCACTTACAGATGTAGCGACCAACTGTAGTTACTGACAGTGGGTTTCTGAAGTGTTCCTGAGCCCATGTGGTGATATCCTTTACACACTGATGTCGCTTGTTGATGCAGTACAGCCTGAAGGATTGAAAGTCATGGGCTTAGCTGCTTACATGCAGTGATTTCTCCAGATTCTCTGAACCCTTCGATGATATTACGGACCGTAGATGGTGAAATCCCTAAATTCCTTGCAATAGCTGGTTGAGAAAGGCTTTTCTTAAACTGTTCAACAATTTGCTCACGCATTTGTTGACAAAGTGGTGACCCTCGCCCCATCCTTGTTTGTGAATGACTGAGTATTTCATGGAATCTACTTTTATACCCAATCATGGCACCCACCTGTTCCCAATTTGCCTGTTCACCTGTGGGATGTTCCAAATAAGCGTTTGATGAGCATTCCTCAACTTTATCAGTATTTATTGCCACCTTTCCCAACTTCTTTGTCACGTGTTGCATCAAATTCTAAAGTTAATGATTATTTGCAAAAAAAAAAATGTTTATCAGTGTGAACATCAAATATGTTGTCTTTGTAGCATATTCAACTGAATATGGGTTGAAAATGATTTGCAAATCATTGTATTCCGTTTATATTTACATCTAACACAATTTCCCAACTCATATGGAAACGGGGTTTGTACTTTTGGCAATATAGTGTATATGCCCAATAAACCTTTAAAATCCATAATATTATTTCTTGTACTTAATTTAATTGCCCGTGTACATAGCTATTAAAGTGGAGTAAAGCAGGCAGAAACATATGCAGCCATTAACACAAATGACATTTCATGCTAATCAACAACTGTAATGCAAACACCCGGATACACTCAACATATGGCTTGCTGTTAAAAAAAGAAAGAAAACAGTAATAGAACGTGATGGCCTGCCTGCTGCATAATGTGCAGAGTAAAAATGGGAAAACCCAGTGAGCTTGCGATAACCTCATAAAAACGTCCATTAGAATGAGCGATGTCCATTCCAAGGCACACTGATAGAACAGCAGCGAATGACGAAGAAATGCAACGCCCATATAAGGAATGTATGGGCTCCCTACATTCGTCTTAATTGATGTATATATATTAATGAACTCACAATCACAACCACATATATAACACAGGCTGCACAATACGCTTCCGATCATCTGTCAAAATAATGCAAACATCATTTGAGTTCATTATGGTGATGAATGTGTCACACACTTTAAAGGCCTGTGCACATTTAAGTCCCCCACTTTTCTTTTATTTGTAGAACCCCTAGCAGAGATTAATCTCCATGACGGACAGTTTTATTTGACGCTCTCTCTTGCACTTTAATAATTGACGAAATCTGTAACTGTCAGGATAGCATCGCTGCTAATCAGCAATCCTACATTTCACGAGTGTAGTGACGTGTAGAGTACATCACAGTAGTCAGATTTACTCAATTAATCAATGCACTCAACACATAAAAGTGCCCTTTTTTGCATTAAATAAAGACGGGTCTTTGAGGTGGGTCTTCTGTTAGACACGACCCAAACGAGCCTAGAGAACTGAAAGTCAGTGTTAAAATATTGACTGTCATTTGTGTCTACTATCGAATGGCTACTGTAGTCCCTCGGGTCTAAAGTAATAAGTCACACCAATTAACATTTGCCTGCAGGTGTTTCACCGAGTCCCTGTGTCGCACAGTAATTGAAGTGTGACTTAATCGACACCTGACTGGTGTCGCTAAAAACTGGTCCATTCAAAACTCGGACAAACGGAACGTGTCTATGTGGTAGTCTGGGATTACTTTGATAAGAACATTGTAAAAAAAAATGATTACTATTTTAAGTCCAGTTTTTGGGTCAAATGTAGGCGAGTATGCTGTCCCAAATGGTGGGGAAAAGTCAGCATTAAGACGGATGCATTCACGGGGCTAAAGTAAAAAGTAGGTTGATAGGTCCAAGGGGGGAAACATGTTCAATATTGCCTACCGCAGTGAAGCCAATTCAAAACTGCTATGCCGCTTTGACATTAATTAAAAGAGTAAACAAAACACAATAAATGGGCAAACACTATGAAAAAACAAATGTTCTTTAGGCATTTTATATTTGGGGAAAAGTTTTTGCTATAATATAAGCTTTAATAGTACGGCCGTTTCAAAAAATATTTGTCACGATCAGGGTTTTGTCGAGATTGCCTAGATACCTGTGGCGGTGGGGAGGTGGCTAGGGGCGTGGTCATCATATAATTTGCCACGATGATATGATTTTCTTTGAAAAGGCTAAACACAATACACTAAATACATTTAAAAAACAATTTTTTTTATAATTAGTATTACCATATATTTTTACATAATTTTGCTCTATTTTTTCATTGTTGCTGCTTATTGTACAATGTACTTTGTTGAGGATTTCATAATGACCAACATTAGAATACAGTGGTGCAGTAAATATTCATTAAAAACAAGGCAGAGGTTTTATTTGACAAGTTTATTTAATATTATTGGCCACTGTAACATGACACACAGTTTGAACAGTAACACTGTGTTTGAATATTTCTGTGGAGGGGGGCGTGGCTTGCGGGCCTGCCGCGGAACGGGGTGTGCCAGGACGGGCCTCGAAGACAGCGACAGGTGAGTAGATGGCCCAGGTGAGCCTTGTTATCTAATCACCTGTCGCCTTTATTAGCAGCAGCCGGGATGAGACACGTGGTTGGAGTTGGAGTGGGAACCAGAGCGAGAGAGACACGGACTCGGAAAAGAGAGACATGTTGCTGGAAAGCAAAAGCCGGGCAATCCTTTATGCAAATAAAACAGTGTTGTACCCAGAAATCCGGGCTCTCGTGGCAATGTGTGGTGGTCCGAGGAACCCACTAGAGGGCAATCTCTACAATTTCGTTCAGTGATTCTCTGGCATACCAGCCCTTGTACCACTAGTGGTACATACAGGTATACCACAGTGTGAGAATCACTGGTCTAGAGCTTCTAGTGACTTTTTCTTCATTAAAAATGACTAGCAACAAATCAAGTATCTTTTTCTGCTGTTATTGTAGACTGCACGCGTGTGTACAGACTGTTCTTTTTGTACCTCAATGTCCGTGAAAAAAGAGGTGAACTGCAGCTAGCATGACGTCACACTTGCTTTGCGCTGCTGCTCCGGTTGGACTTCTCTGCTTAAAAGCTGACCACTGTCCTGTTAATATTGGTACATTTTGTGTATTTATCATAATTAAAGTATGTCCACATTGCAGACATGCTGCCTCCACTCTACGTCGACACAACATCCGGCTTCGGCAGTGCTGTTATATGGTCAAATTCTTTTTTTATATATATATTTATATATATATATATATATATATATATATATATATATATATATATATATATATATATATATATATATATATATATATATATATATATATACACTACCGTTCAAAAGTTTGGGGTCACCCAAACAATTTTGTAGAATAGCCTTAATTTCTAAGAATAGACTGTCGAGTTTCAGATGAAAGTTCTCTTTTTCTGGCCATTTTTAGCGTTTAATTGACCCCACAAATGTGATGCTCCAGAAACTCAATCTGCTCAAAGGAAAGTCAATTTTGTAGCTTCTGTAACGAGCTAACCTGTTTTCAGATGTGTGAACATGATTGCACAAGGGTTTTCTAATCATCAATTAGCCTTCTGAGCCAATGAGCAAACACATTGTACCATTAGAACACTGGAGTGATAGTTGCTGGAAATGGGCCTCTATACACCTATGTAGATATTGCACCAAAAACCAGACATTTGCAGCTAGAATAGTCATTTACCACATTAGCAATGTATAGAGTGTATTTCTTTAAAGTTAAGACTAGTTTAAAGTTATCTTCATTGAAAAGTACAGTGCTTTTCCTTCAAAAATAAGGACATTTCAATGTGACCCCAAACTTTTGAACGGTAGTATATATATATATATATATATATATATATATATATATATATATATATATATATATATATATATATATATATATATATATATATATATATATATATATATATATATATTTATATATATATATATATATATATATATATTTATATATATATATATATATATATATATATTTATATATATATATATATATATATATATATATATATATATATATATATATATATATATATATATATATATATATATATATATATATATATATATATATATATATATATATATATATATATTAGTGTTTGGTATCGGGACCAAAATGCTTTTCGGTACTTTGATACTTTTCTAAATAAAGGGGACCACAAAAAATTTCATTATTGGCTTTATTTTAACAAAAAATCTTAGGGTACATTAAACATATGTTTGTTATTGCAATTTAGTCCTTAAATAAAATAGTGAACATACAAGACAACTTGTCTTTTATTAGTAAGTAAGCAAACAAAGGCTCCTAATTTAGTCTGCTGACATATGCAGTAAAATATTGTGTCTTTTTCCATTCTATTATTTTGTCAAAATGATTAAGGACAAGTGGTAGAACATGAATTATTAATCTACTTGTTCATTTACCGTTAATATCTGCTCATTATCTCTTTTAAAATGTTCTATCTACACTTCTGTTAAAATGTAATAATAATTTATTATTCTGTTGTTTGGATGCTTTACATTAGTTGTGGGAAGATACCACGTAGTTACAAGATCATACATTGGTCATATTCAAAGTCCTCATGTGTCCAGGGACATTTTTCCTGAGTTTATAAACATAATATACATTTTAAAAAAAGGAAAAAAGATGTTGTGATAGCAAAAAATATCGATGTAATCATAGTAGTGTCGACTAGATACGTTCATGTACTTGGTATCATTACAGTGTAGATCCACCAATGCCGTTTGTTTACATTTTGACGCCAGTGAGCTACGGTGTGTAGTGAAACATGTTTAGCTATTCCTCGTCCTGCAGGGATGATACTTGTAAGAAACTTACTTTATTTGTCGCCATGGAGACGAGGATTAGTGATTTAGAAGTAGATAAGACATTGCCAACGGCGGATGGACGTTAGCCGCGAGCTAGCTAGCTAGCCATGTCTTAAAGCATTTCTTCCTGAGGGCGTTTCAGTGTTATAACTTCACCTTTATCGTTAGTTTTTAAGCCAAAATGCGTCCGCTCTCCCTTTTCTGTCTACACACTGTGTCTATTCTTGTAAGTACTCCGTGATTGTGCGCTGCCGAACATGCTCGCCTGCTCGTAAACCAGCAATGACACGACGTGACGACGACGACGGGGGCGCGGGAGGGTGGGGGACCGGTACGTTTCAGAGGCGGTATAGTACCGAATATGATTCATTAGTATCGCGGTACTATACTACCTGCTCAGTGGCCTTGTGGTTAGAGTTTCCGTTCCTGAGATCGGTAGGTCGTGAGTTCAAACCCCGGCCGAGTCATACCAAAGACTAAAAATGGGACCCATTACCTCCACTGCTGATGCTCACTGCTCCCCTCACCTCCCAGGGGGTGAACAAGGGGATGGGTCAAATGCAGAGGTTGATTTCACCACACCTAGTGTGTGTGTGTGACAATCATTGGTACTTTAACTTTAACTTGAATACCGGTATACCGTACAACCCTAGTATGGAGTATCAGACCGTCTGATTGTGGCTCCCTGTATGATGGGTGTCAGAGCTGAGTCCGCATTGGATCCCTCGGGAGGAGCTGGATGCAGTGGCTAGGAAGACCTCGGGTAAGCAAAGGAAGATGGATGGATTTGTTAATTTCACACTGACATCTGTATTAAATATTAAGCAGACTTTGCAAATAAGTTACCTGCTTTGTGCCGAGATCTGATCTTATATAACGCAACTCGCTGAACTTGTGTGGAAGTTCGGCAATCTTCCGTGTGACTGCTCATCTGTGTGCCGAGCGTCATAAGTGCATCTTATATTGACATCAAGTCACATATGGTGAATGCTCCTTACAGGTGGGCTCTCTTGCGGAAATGATTGGAATTATCCATCTGTCAATGAAAAATGCTCTGGGAACCTCAGCAAAACTTCTGCCAGGTCGGATCAGGAGAAGCACGCCGACCTTTACATGCGGGACCGGACGGCAGCACAGGGACCCGGTCTGTCTAAGTCAGCGTTTCTCAAAGTGTGGGGCGCGCCCCTCTGGTGGGGAATAGAGACATGACAGGTGGGGCGCGAGGAACGGGAGGAAATTTCACTTTACTTTTTTTTTTTTTTAAATTATATTCTTAGATTTTTTTTTTTACTATGCTTTCATTTTCTATACACACTGTAAATCACTTTGTGATTCTGTCTGTGGAATCCGCTATATAAATAAATGTAAATTACTTATTTTTCCTGTAGGCTTTAAATTTCTAGGTAGGAGCGAAAGTTTGACAGACATAGCAACAGTAGCTAATGGGGGCGGGGCTCAGCGGAAGCTTTGTGAATGGCGAGTCACTCTGCGAGGATTTGCTGTTTTGCAAATACATAAAAAATAGAGCCACTGCTGATGAGCTGTTCGAGATAATGGACAGTTTTCTCAAAGAACACAACCTTAAATGGGAAAACTGTGTGGGCTTCTGCTCTGATGGCGCACAGACCATGGCAGGGTAAAGAAACGGGCTGCAGGCTCTAATAAAGAGGGTTGCGCCAAATGCGCATTGGACACACTGTGTCATTCACCGGGAAGCACTCGCGTCAAGGCAGCTCAGCCCCGAACTCAATGAGGTTTTAACAGTGGCAGTGTCAAGCCTGCAACCCCGATTTGAAAAGCTGTGCAGTGCAAAACAGGCTCATTGCAGCCACTAATGCTGGAGTACTGTAAAACTCATGTTCACTTGCAGGGGCGCCGAAAAGGGGGGGTAAAGGAGACGGATTCTAGGGGCCCATGATGGAGGGGGGCCCAGAGAGGCCCCTAATGATGATGAAATTATAATACAGAAAATATAATGACACTAAGTCATTAACTAACATATAATCACACATGTTTTATTTTCCATGTCCTGGTAACAATACCTTTATTTGTTTTGGAAGCATCAACACATACAGGGCCCTCCCTTCCCCCCTCTATTTACGTAAAATGGTTCAGTCCGACTGGATCAGCTGCAGGTAGAGCACCTGCTATTTGTCGCCACAGCGGGCAAAGCGGAGGAGACAGCAGTATGCCTCAAAAATCAGGCAGCCAAAAAAAGAAAGGAAAATAAAATAAGAGAGGAGAAGGAGTTGAAGGGTCGACAATATGTCACCCAATATTTCCCAAAAAAAGGTGGGTTTGATAGTTGTGGTGGAAAGTTATGCATATTAACTTTGTCCCTGTCTGTGGTAATAAGCTAGCTCACTTTTCTCACCATGTTAGCTCAAGAAAACTCTGGATTTTTACATTTTACTGCTATATTAGTTAAATAATCAATCCAGTCAAACATTTATCAAGCTGTTCTTATTCAATAATAGTTGATCTCCCCTCTGTCAAAATGATGCCTCATTCTGAACAGAGTCAAGTGCACCAGCAGCAGCAGCAGCAGTAGCTGTCTGTCAGCCCCCAAATCCCCCTGCCCCTGAATCAGCCCCAGTGCCCCCACATGAGGAAGGAGGTGAGCAGCTGTGTGTGTTGAAATAATAATAATAATGATAATAATATAATACAAAATATAATACATTTTACTACAGTCTCAAGAATCAGTGGTGCAGCAAATAAATGACTCAAAATTAATTCCATTGTATTCAGAATACCATTAAAATGCATAATTGTATGTAAAATAGCATCAAAAAATGTTGCCGCTGTGTTGGGGGCCCTGTAAAGATTCTTTTCATGGGGCCCAAAATCCCTAGCGGCGCCCCTGTTCACTCGCTCTGTCTTGCCAAAATGCATAGCTCCTCCTTTTTTTTTGCAAAGATTGCAAAGTAGCACTTTTATTTGATTTATTATTGAACTTGATGCAAGTTATTTGATTTATAATTGAACTTGAAGCAAGTTATAACACTTTTATTTTATTTATTATTGAACTTGATGCAAGTTATAACACTTTTATTTGATTTATTATTGAACTTGATGCAAGTTATTTGATTTATTATTGAACTTGATGCAAGTTATAACACTTTTGACTTATTATTGAACTTGATGCAAGTTATAACACTTTTGTTTTATTTATTATTGAACTTGATGCAAGTTATTTGATTTATTATTGAACTTGATGCAAGTTATAACACTTTTGTTTTATTTATTATTGAACTTGATGCAAGTTATTTGATTTATTATTGAACTTGATGCAAGTTATTTGATTTATTATTGAACTTGATGCAAGTTATACCACAGCTGCACAGTTATTTTATTTATTATTGAACTTGATGTTATTTTATGTTATTGAGTTTGAATGTATACAACTTGATGTTACTTGATGTTCAATAAATTTGAAAATGTTAAGCTTGGCATTAGCGTTCTGTTGGGGCGATGGCGGCAGGTGGGGCTTGAAAACTCCCCCTTGTCCAAAGTGGGGGATGACAAAAAAAGTTTGAGAACCACTGGTCTAAGTAATGAAAATGAACATCTTGCTTAATCTCAAACTGCAAAATGGCAGCATTTTGCCAGAGATTTGGCATTTTCAATTAGCTGAAAGCATTTTTACTTCCATTATTAAATAAGAGCCTTTAGAAGAAAAAGGATAAAAAAAACTAATTTGGTGAAAGCTGTGCTTTCAAAACTATCCAGCTGGAAACATGGAAATGGAAGCAATGTCACATTTATAAGCTGATGAAAACTGCTGTCAAATAGTAATGCTGATGGTCTGTGGCTGCCAGTGAAAAGTGTTTTCCTTTTCAAAATGCTTTTACTATTATGTGAAATGCAATATTTAACCAGCAGGCAGTCTACTAATTTGTATGCCCCTAAAAGAAATAAATGATTCAGCGCTGCCAATTCATTCGAGGTCCGTGTACCTTCCGTTCATTCTATTTCCAGTTCTGAAACGCAATTCAAAAAATAAAATTAGGGCCAAACAAAAAATGGTTGATTTTCAATAAAATGTTGCCATACAATTGGATTTTGTGCTGTTTTGCTTTTATGGATTTTAATTTTTCCAGATAAACGCAAAAAAAATGTGCAAAAATTTGTGGTTATCTGCGTGATGACAAATTGAACCGGAAGTAGTATTTTAGCCTTTCCTTTGCGTTTAGCGTGTTTTAAGCATAACAGTAACATCTTTGTTCAACGTGAGTCCTATTGGGTCCTATATAGAGACGTCCGATAATATTAGCCTGCCGATATTATCGGCCAATAAATGCTTTAAAATGTAATATCGGAAATTATCGGTATCGATTTCAACCTCTCGATTTTCCCGGGAGACTCCCGAATTTCAGTGCCCCTCCCGAAAACCATTCTCCCAAATTTCTCCCGATTTCCACCGGGACAACATTATTTAGCGTCCTCTACAATCTGTCGTCACGTCCGTTTCTCCACCATACAAACAGCGTGCCGGCCCAGACACATAATATATGCGACTTTTACACACACATAAGTGAATGCATGCATACTTGGTCAACAGCCATACAGGTCACACTGAGGGTGATCGTATAAACAACTTTAACACTGTTACAAATATGCGCCACGCTGTGAACCCACACCAAACAAGAATGACAAACACATTTAGGGAGAACATCTGCACCGTAACACAACATAAAGACAACAGAACAAATACCCAGAACCCCTTGCAGCACTAACTCTTGCGGGACGCTACAATATACACCCCCCGCTATCACCAAACCCCACCCCCCTCAACTAAAATTAGGCATAATAATGTGTTAATTCCACTACTATAATCGGTAATTAAGAGTTGGACAATATCGGAATATCGGATATCGGCAAAAAAGCCCTTATCGGACATCTCTAGTCCTATATATAAAAAATGTCATTAAATAGTTGTCCAACTTTTGCTTCAGAAATGAAAATAGAAAAAGGGTCCAAAATTTGTCTTTTAGGACTCCTGTTGAACAAAGATGTTACCGTTGTGCTAAAAACACGATAAACGCAAAGGAAAGGCTAAAATACTGCTTCCGGTTCAATTTATCTTCACGCAGATAACCATGCATTTTTGCACATTTTTTGCGATTTGTATTATTTATGGCAGATTTGAAAAAAAAAAATAAAAAGGGTTGATTTTCATTAAAATATTGCCGTAAAATTTGATTTTGTGCTGTTTTCCCTTTAATGGATAAAAAATTTTTCAGATAAATACAAAAATCGAAAAAAAATTGTTCATCCAAAATGCAAAAATGCGTGGTTATCTGCGTGATGACAAATCGAACCGGAAGCAGTATTTTAGCGTTTCCTTTGCGTTTAGCATGTTTTTAGCATAACAGTAACAGGTCCGTGTACCTTCCGTTCATTCTATTTCTAATTCTTAAACGCAATTAAAAAAACTAAATTGGGGTCGTTTTTCGATTTTTATTATATGTGGCAGATTTTAAAACAAACAAAAAAGGATTGATTTTCATTTAAATATTGCCATTAAATTGGATGTTGTGCTGTTTTCCTTTCATGGATTTTCATTTTTCCAGATAAACACAAAAACCGGAAAAAAAAATTTATCCAAAATGCAAAAATGCATCAAGTCAAGTCAAGTCAAGTCAACTTTATTTATATAGCATGTTTACGACAACTTTTAAATTGAACCAAAGTGCTTTACAGGTTAAAAAAGCATAGAGCAAAAAACAAAACAAAAACAAAAAAACTAACAAAGAACATAAACAATGAATGAGCTGAACAAGATATTGCAAAAGCAATACGGTAAAAGGGGGTCGAATACAAAGTAAAAAATTTGCAAAATAAAAATAATAATAATAAAAGTGGGACAAATTGAAAAATAATGCGTGGTTATCTGCGTGATGACAAATTGAACCGGAAGCAGTATTTTAGCTTTTCCTTTGCGTTTAGCATGTTTTTAGCGTAACGGTAACACCTTTGTTTAGCAGGAGTCCTAAAAAAGGTGTCATTGAATAGTTGTCCAACTTTTGTTTCAGAAATGAAAATAGAAAAAATTGCCCCAAAATGTGTTTTTTGATTTGCACTTTAAGAATTGGAAATAGAATGAATGGAAGGTACACGGACCATTAAGGAGCCTTCTAAATCACATAAAGACATAAAAAAAAAAGGAAATATCAACTATCAAAGAATAAATACATGAAAATAAACATGTTCATGTAAATGTTCATTTAAAAAAAATGATTTGATTACATAAATAAACTGAGTTCATAGTTTTCTTTATTTCCTTTATATATAATGAAATATAATGTATATTTTCAATTTGATAACTATATAATAGTGTTGTCCCGATATCAATATTTTGGTACCGGTACTTTTCGGTACATTTCTAAATAAAGGGGACCACAAAAAATTGCACTATTGGCTTTATTTTAACCAAAAATATTTCGGTACATTAAACATATGTTTCTTATTGCAAGTTTGTCCTTAAATAAAATAGTGAACATACAAGACAACTTGTCTTTTAGTAGTAAGTAAGCAAACAAAGGCTCCTAATTTAGCTGCTGGCGTATGCAGTAACATATTGGCGGATCAGTACTTTTCATAGTCTTGTTTGCCAATAGAAAGCCGGTCAAGCAATAGCACTCAAAGGAAGGCGTGAAGCAGCTACAGGAAAACACCAACAAAACAGGAAAAGCCACCAAAATAACAGCGCAAGACAGGAACTAAAGCACTCCACACAGGAAAACAACAAACTCAAAATAAGGCACGACAACCTGGTGGAGTTTCATTTTTTAACGTCTTCTGCTGGTGGTGTGCCTCCGTATTTTCTTTAATTAAAAAATGTGCCTTGGCTCAAAAAAGGTTGTAAAAATGTGTAGAATAAATATTACATTTCAACATTTCTGTCAACGAAGATTTGCATCAGCCTGCGACATCCTGTCATTTTGATAGACACTTACATCATGTGTTGCCTTAATTATAAGACTTATATAAGGCTTTACATTTTTTGCAGCTTCAGACAGATTTTTATTTTTTAAATTTTTGGTCTAATATGGCTCTTTCTTTTTTTTTTTTTTTTTTTTGTCCTGTCCAGCTTCTCAGGCAAATCATATAGTTGATGTAGATGTAATATGGCTCTTTCAACATTTTGGGTTGCCGACCCCTAGTCTGAGGGGTTTGCAGTGATGCTACCTGCCTGTTTACAGACCCTAGACCTGTACAAGTCAGTTGCAGATCCCAACCAGACAGTGATGGACGTGCACAGAACAGACTGAATGATGAATGTGTAGAACACGATCAGCAGTTCCTGGGGCAGGTTAAACTTCTTGAGCTGACATAGGAAGTCCATCCAAGTGCCTTTTTTTTTTATTGTGTCTATGTCAAAGACATTTACAAATGGCAAATTTTCAATTTAAATGTATTCAGGATAGCTCCTTCAGATGCAGCATCTCGTTGTCAAGGGGGTCCTGACACAAATACAGAAACGCAAAAAACATACATCACAACAAAACACACTACTCTACCACTTCCACAGCACCCGCTCACACACATTTACATAAACCATTGCAATGGATTACAATACAACACAATAAAAAACACAACATCAGAAGCAACATAATACAACTTCAAAATCAGAAACAAAAACACCTTGTTTGCAGGTTGGAAAATACATCTGATTTAAAGATTTAAAAAAATAAGTAATGGACTTTAAAGAAGCAGGGAGATTATTCCAATCAAATGGGGTTTTGAACTTCAATGACCTATGGCCTATTTCCTGATGAATTTTTGATACTTTAAAAAATGGATAATTCATATGTCTAAGAGAATAAAGAGCTGCATACTGAACTAAAAGTTGTTTAAAGTATGGTGGAATATTATAAACTCACTAAAACAATGTCCTATGTTACAACTTGGTTGCAGGAGTGCTGTCTGCAGCTAAACGTTTCTAAAACTGTGGGCATGTATGTAACTAAAACAAAAAAAAGCATCATCTGACCCCGACATACATATTAATGGAGAAAGAATACAAATTGTCAGCCAATATAAATATCTTGGTTTAATAATAGTGTAGAGGTTGCCCTCTAGTGGGTTCCTCGGATCACCACACACTGCCACGAGAGCCCGGATTTCAGGGTACAACACTGTTTTATTTTCATAAATCGTGCAAGCCTTTTGCTTTCCAGCAAAATGTATTTTTCTGAGTTTGTGTCTCTCTCTCTCTCTCTCTCTCTCTGGCTCCCACTCCAACTCCAACAACGTGTCTCGCTCCGGCTGCTGCTAATAAAGGTGACAGGTGATTAGATAACAAGGCCCACCTGGGCCATCTACTCACCTGTCGCTGTCTTCGAGGCCGGTCCTGGCACACCCCGTTTCGTGACAGGCCCGCAGGCCACGCCCCCCTCCACAAATAGATTCAAAGCTTTCCTTTTAAAGCCCATATTGGCAAATTGTGTAAAATAATCAAGTTTCATCTTGCAAATTTTTGTGCCATTCGAAATGAAATGTCAACTGAAGCTGCAAAATTGTATTTGCATTTGATGATTTCCAGCCACTTCAACTATTGCCTTACCAGCTGGTCTCAGGCTGGTCAGAGTTTAAAAAAAACAAAAAAACAGTGCAAATCTTGTACAAACAAGCAATTAAAGTTATGGATAAAAAAAACCTACATCACTGTGCCATTCTAAAAAAAAATACAGTATTTTAAACTGGGACAGTCTTCACACATTTGCAGACTTAAAACTGACCTATAAAGTACTGCATGAGTTAGCTCCAGATCCTCTGGCAGAGTTCATCAGCCAAAGAAACAGCCGTGAGCGTGTCACTCGAGGCTCTGTCAGAGGTGACTGTTAAATTCCTCTGCGCAGGAGCACTTTCAGGAAGTCGGCCTGGTCAGTAAGGAGTGCAAATGTGTGGAACTCAGCACCCGAGGAAGTTAAACTGGTCACAACTTACAAGGCCTTCACAAAAAAATTGAAAATGTGGCTTACCAACGCTTACGGCTGCCAGCACTAAAAGATGAGCCCGTTTTGATGCTAAGATAAATGTTATGTTGTGATATTGTATTTTATTTTTTATTATAAGAATAACTTCACAATTGTTACTTCCCATACTAGATTATGCGACTGTTGTTTACCAAAACACTACTGAGTCTTCCCTTAAACCTCTCAAAATGTTATATAGGTCTTTGTGCAGATTTTTCCTGAGGTGCCCATTCAGAACTCAACATTGTGTCATGCACCAGGCTTAGTCCTAAATCGAGGCGTCACTTCCATTGGGTTTTATTTCTTTTAAGACTAAGATTAACATTGGTTTATTTCAAAGGTGACAATGCAATTTCATAAAAACACATGACTACACATGGTTAAAAAAGTCAGAATTAGCCAGGAGAAAAGGAGAGAAAAAGAAAATTAAGCACACATGCAATACATATTATGTATTGCATGTGTGCTTAATTTTCTTTATTAATTAAGAAATTAATAATTAATTTATTAATGTATTATTTAAATTATTTTTCTTTATTAATTAAGAAATTAATAATTAATGTAACTATTATTAATAATTAATAATTAATTAATTAATTAATTTTCTAGTTAGGAAGGAGTAGGACAAACCAGCAGTAAAATGTATCATTTTTAAGCAACTATTGGGTCAAAGAGCGCTAAATTGCGCAACCCAATAGTTGGGTTTGGAATAACCCAACATTGTAGGGAGCATAACTCATCTTTTGTGTTAAATAATTCAACCCAATAGTTAGGTTGGGAATAACCCAATATTAAGTTATCATAACTCAACTTTTTGGTTAAATAATTCAGTGCAAAAGTTGGGTTGAAAAAATTAACCCAAAATGTCAAAATAACTCAAATAAGGGGTTTGTCCTTTTCTGAACCAGCAGTTGGGTTAAAATTGGGTTATTTTTTAACCCAACATTTTTTTCTGTTGTACTGTATTAAAATCTTATAGCAAGTTATACTCAATTTGTGACATATCAGAATTGGAATGGTAAATAACAGAGTCGTCGGCATAGAGATGAATGTGACAGAATGAGCACATTTGAGGTAAATCGTTAATAAAAATAGAGAAAATTGTCACGCCGCCTCCTTTGGAGCCTCTGTCAGCTCTGTAAAGCACATGGTTGTCTATCATTAACTCATTATATAAAATGGTATCATGCAGCCATGTCTCAGAAAAAAATCATCACATGGGGCTTAATTATGGATGTTAGCCCAAGCCCTGAAAATATCAATGAATGAATGAGTAATCTTTAACCCCTTTAAATTATCAATTGTACTTCATAAAAAATAAATAAATAAGTAGAACTATGGGTATATGCTGATGGCGGGGAGGGGCAAGAGCAGACACACATACACATACACACACACACACACAAAAACACTTTCTGAAAAGAGAAATGATTAACTTGCAGAAGACAAGTAACAACAAGTTCAGTCTGCATAAACCTTTTCTTCGTAGAGGAACACAGCATAACCAGCCAAGCAACAGAAATCTCCAGAGCTCATAGAATACACACAAAAATCCCTAGCAAATGAAAATATCACACTAAATCAAGCGTAACAAAAAAGTTCAGTTCATTAATAAGTGCCCTTCATCATGTATTGCAACAGTCACTTTCATCGCGTCAGTTGCGACAAGTGACATCAGAGACATTGTAGGCTATGGGCTACTAGAAGCTTGTGGCTACACAACAGCCAAGCACACAATGGTACACGAGCTAGACATATGTGTCCCTAATTAACAATATTGCAGCCTAAAACACTGCATTTGTCAATATAAACAAGTATCAAATAAGTATTATATTTGCACATTACTTACAGATAAAAGTCTCCAACACCAAAGCGTAGAAAACATCCAGTAACAAACATGTCCACCTCAATCAACTTACTGCGTAATGACCTTAATTCATTATTCTGACCACTCTGTGCCGTCAAAATAAACCAAAAACACAATTACCACGCCACAATCAATTTCTCACAGTTAATAATGAATAAGATACGTGTTTTTCAAACCTACCCGTGTTCTCTTTGTTGACTAATTTGACTTGATCAAACCTTTTCTAACATTCCACTCTACAAAATAATTAAAGTATGTACCGTAATTTCCGGACTATAAGCCGCACCTGACTATAAGCCGCACCAGCTAAATTTAGGGGAAAATACAGATTGCTCCATATATAAGCCGCACCCGACTATAAGCCGCAGGGTTTTGATGTGTAATTAGCGTAGTATATAGGGGTTCCTGCTACCACGGAGGGGATTGTCGGGACAGAGATGACTGTTTGGGAACGCAAAGCGTCCCATTTATTAACAATACATCTTTCAATCATTCAATCAAACTTTCACATCTTTGACATGGCGAACAGCATTCGTGCAGAGTACAAATAATACAACGGTGCAAAGTAATACAAAGTGCTCGCCTGTACGTTATCAAAATAACCAGCCTACCGGTATATGAAAAGTCAGTCTTTAATCATTGTGTCATCGTCTTCCTCCTGCGTACTAAAACCACCCAAATCCTCTTCGTCGGTGTCGGAGAAGAACAGGCCGTATATAAGCCGCACCCTTGTATAAGCCGCAGGGACCAGAACGAGGGGAAAAAGTAGCGGCTTATAGTCCGGAAATTACGGTATTATTCCTGCTGATATCGTATCGAATCAACAAGGGTAAAGCTCCCACAATCATTGATAGATTGTCTGCAAGGCTAACTAGTTGTCATCTATCATTGTTAATGGCACTAATTATAGGAGCTTCATTATATATGTTTAGGCTATTGGTGTTTCAGGCTGGGTTTGGCCCATGGCCCAATGGCACATTTTCACTTGGAGGCAAAACGTTTGGGCACCCCTGATCTGCTAAAGGGGCAAAACGTTTTCTTAATTTGATGTGGTTAGTGCCTTAAGTCAGTGGTCCCCAACCACCGGGCCGTGGCCCGGTACCGGTCCGCGGACCGATTGGTACCGGGCCGCGCAAGAGATTAAATTTTTTTTTTTTTTTTTTTTTAATTAAATCAACATAAAAAACACAATATATACATATTGTGTATGTGTATGTCAATATAGATCAATACAGTCTGCAGGGATACAGTCCGTAAGCACACATGATTGTATTTCTTTATGGGGGAAAAAAAAAAAAAAAAATCCCCCCCCCCCCGGTCCGTGGGACAAATTTTCAAGCATTTACCGGTCCCCAGCTACAAAAAGGTTGGGGACCACTGCCTTAAGTTTATCATTCGAAGGACACGGCTCACCACATCCAAAATGTAGCCTTGAAAAAAGGACCATACGGTTTTATTTTATTTGTGTATGAGGATTTATTCCCATTTTAATTAATAAGTTAAACGACTGCCTCCAAGGTGCTTTCCCAGGGTTACATTGGAGTCTTCCAGCTGTTTGAAAGCTTTTTAAAATAAAAAAAGGAGTTCCACAGAGAACACAACAACAGTTTGTTAGTCAATGTATCCAACTTTGCTTGAGCTCATCTCAGTTTGTGTGCTGTGCCGCAGAGTAAAGTGGATTATTTGAGCAAACTCTGGAAAGGCAGAAGAATATTGTATTATGATGCAGCCAGCGAGACCATATGAGTCATACAATCGCACACAGAATGGTGAAATCACTGGAAATAGTGTGTGGGTAAGTGGATGAAGTTGCATATATATATATATATATATATATATATATGTATATATATATATATATATATATATATATATATATATATATATATATATATATATATATATATATATATATATATATATATATATATATATATATACAGTATATATATATATATATATATATATATATATATATATATATATATATATATATATATATATATATATATATATATATATATATATATATATTATTTTTTTCATATTCATGCAGTAACTTTCCAATTTACCATTGTGTCCATGGTGATATGATTTTAAATTGACTAGAATAATTCAAAATCCTAGTGATTATCCAGATACTCTGCAAGAATATAAAACATGAAAAAACATTGCAGTTAATAATATAATGTTATAAACAGTAGGAGAAGTGTTACAATTTAATGGTGATCCAAACTTGATCTTCAAGCTTGGTGGAGGTAACATAATCCTGGATTCCTTCCAAATGAGAACAACAACAACAATGTGGTATGATATCATCTCAACGGTGATTGCAAAAGCTCTGATCATCCCACTTCTTACACTTTTCTTCATAGAAGTTTGAGAAGCAGTACCTTCAACACAGATTTGACCAAAATCGATAGGGCCACCTCAGCCAAGGATCCTTCCAACTGGAAACACTGCTTATGACTTCATGGGTAATCATCCCACTTTGAACACCCTTTTTTAAAGCACTTTGAGAGGCAATACAGTCAAGCTAGATTTGATCTAAGTCAATTAGATCACTTGGGCCAGGGATCATTGCACCTGGGCATGCCTCAAACAGTCTTTCGGCTAAAACCCCCACTTCTAACACCAATATTCACAGAAATCTGAGGAGTAGTATTGTCAACATAGATTGGAACCTAGTCTACTGGCTTGAAAAGCCTGAACACTATCAAAAACGACCACATAAGTTATTTAGGATGATATCCAGAACGGTGATAACAGCTCTGATCATCATGTCTGCCACTATGTTCCAAGTAAGTTTGAGAAGCAGTATCCTCAACAAAGATTTGAACTAAATTGTTTGGCTCACCTAAGCGTGGGATCCTTCTAACTGGGAACACTGCATATGATCTCACGGATAATCATCCCACTTCTGACACCATTTTTCATTGAACTTTGAGAGACAAAACCGTCAACCCAGATTTGAAGTAGGTCCATTGGATTTATGCAAATGGGCATTCCTAAAATAGCCTTTTAGCTAATAATCCCTCATCTAACACCATTATTTACAGAAATCTGAGGAGTAGTGACGTCAACATGGATTGGAAGCTAGTCTACTGGTTTGAAAAGTCGGAACGCTATCCACAATGACAAAGTAGGTTGTTATGTATGATACCCAGAATGTTAAAAATAACTGCCTTGATAATCTCACCTCAGACACCATTTTTCATAGAAGTTTGAGAAGCAGTACCGTCAACCCAGGTTTGAACTAAGTAGATTGGGTCACGTGTAGGGATGGAAATCGAAAAACTGTTCCCAGTGCATCAGTTCCTTGGAATCGCTTGCCATTTCGTCTAGCGGTTCTCTTAACAGTTCTTCCGGATAAGGATGACGTCACTACGCACGTTGCGTAATGACGTCAGCAACATGGCCTGTTACCGGGGGGAAAAAGTTTTACTAAAAAAGACCGCTACAGCGCTACTTTTAATAATTCCAAGGTTGCTATTTCATCAAGAGGAGGATATTCGAGCAATATGCTGAAACATTTGAATATACAGCATGCAATAAATGTCGGCAGCAGTCATCTGACACAAATACAACAGGTACTAATACCGCCTTTCATGTTAGCGCTATTACCTGTTAAATTGAAATGAATGCCTTCTCATTAGGATGAGCACGAGGAGACATATTCTGACCGGTTTGAAGGCGGGCAGTAATTGCTCCAGTTCATGTCTGCTGCGAGTTTTTTTTACCGCGGCAGGGAAGAGTAGCATTCTGCCAGGAACGACGAATGTGACCGAGCAAACCCCACAAGTTTATGGTCAAATGAAGGAATATAAATGCTGTTAAATGTAGCTTTGATGTAGCAAGCTACTTTTGCCATGTACACTACCGTTCAAAAGTTTGGGGTCACATTGAAATGTCCTTATTTTTGAAGGAAAAGCACTGTACTTTTCAATGAAGATAACTTTAAACTAGTCTTAACTTTAAAGAAATACACTCTATACATTGCTAATGTGGTAAATGACTATTATAGCTGCAATCGTCTGGTTTTTGCTGCAATATCTACATAGGTGTATATAGGCCCATTTCCAGCAACTATCACTCCAGTGTTCTAATGGTGCAATGTGTTTGCTCATTGGCTCAGAAGGCTAATTGATGATTAGAAAACCCTTGTGCAATCTTGTTCACACATCTGAAAACAGTTTAGCTCGTTACAGAAGCTACAAAACTGACCTTCCTTTGAGCAGATTGAGTTTCTGGAGCATCACATTTGTGGGGTCAATTAAACGCTCAAAATGGCCAGAAAAAGAGAGCTTTCATCTGAAACTCGACAGTCTATTCTTGTTCTTAGAAATTAAGGCTCAAACACAAAATTGTTTGGGTGACCCCAAACTTTTGAACGATAGTGTACCTTGTGTAGCTTGTGTAACATTTAATCGAGAGTAACTTGTAGCTTAGTTTACTACATTTTCCAAGTAGTTTGCCTATCACTGCTATTGGGTTTAAAGCCAGAATACTATCAAAAGGGACCAAACAGGTTATTTGGGATTATATCCAGAACGGTCGTAACAGCTCTGATCATCACAATTCTGACACCATTTTTACGTAAGTTTGAGAAGCAGTACCCTTAACACAGATTTTAACGAAGTCGATAGGATCACCTGAGCCGAGGATCCTTCCAACTGAGAACACTGTTGATTACCTCTTGGGTAATCATCCCACTTCTGACACCCTTTTTCATGTAACTTTGAGAGGAAATATCATCAACCCAGATTTGAACTAAGTCAACAGGAGCACTTTTGCCAGGGACCCTTGCAACTGGACATGCCTTACACGGTCTTTAAGGTAATAATCTCACTTCTAACGTTGTTATTTACAGAGATCTGCGGAGTAGTGACATTAACATGAATTTGAAGTTAGTCTACTGCAGTTTTTTTCAACCACTGTGCCGCGGCACACACTGTGCCATGGGATACAGTCTGGTGTGCTGCTGGAGATCATCTAATTTCACCTATTTGGGTTAAAAATATTTTTTGCAAACCAGTAATTATAATCTGCAAAATTATGTGTTGTTGTTGAGTGTCTGTGCTGTCTAGAGCTCGGCACAGTAACCATGTAATACTCTTCCATATCAGTAGGTGGCAGCCGGTAGCTAATTGCTTTATAGATGTCGTAAACAGCGGGAGGCAGCATGCAGGTAAAAAGGTGTCTAATGCTTAAACCAAAAATAAACAAAAGGTGAGTGCCCCTAAGAAAAGGCATTGAAGCTTAGGGAAGGCTATGCAGATCGAAACTAAAAAAGAACCGGCTACAAAGTAAACAAAAACAGAATGCTGGACGACAGCAAATACTTACTGTGGAGCAAAGACGGGGTCCACAAATTACATCCTAACATGACATGACAATCAACAATGTCCCCACAAAGAAGGATAAAAACACCTGAAATATTCTTGTTTGCTAAAACGGAGTAGATGCGGAAAATATCGCTCAAAGGAAGACATGAAACTGCTACAGGAAAATACAAAAAGAAAAAGAGAAAAAGCCACCTGTCATAACTCGGTCTTTGGCGTGGTTTGCTCTCCCGTGGTGCAAAAGAAATGGAACGGACGTGGCGTGCAGGTAAAGACATATTTAATTATTACTATAAACTCAAACAAAAGGTACAAACAAAAGGCGCTCACAGAGGAGGTAAAAAACTTGACTAGAAAACAAAAGGCGCGCACAATGGCGGAGAACTATGAACATTAAACAAACAAAAAACTTACGTGACAAGAGATGAAACAAGAACTAACGTGACAAGGAACTGTGGACATGGCATGAATGGGTGATGTCGCCAGGACGAACAACAGAAACAGAAAAGCCTATATAGTGACATGAAAAGTGAAAACAGGTGCGTGACTAACTGTGAACAGGTGCATGACATGACTGTGAAAACGTGAGACAGGTGTGTGTGAGTCCAAACGTGGAACAGGTGAAACTAATGGTTGCTATGGTGACAAACAAAACCAGGAAGTGAAACCAGGAACTAAGGAAGTGTCCAAAAAACAAAACAGCACATGGCCAAACAAAAACATGAACACAGACATGACAGAACCCCCCCCTTACGGACAGATCCCAGATGTCCAAAAACAAAAAACAGGATCAAGAGTCATGGGAGGGGGGGAGGGGGACATGGCGGTGGGTCGCCAGACCAGGTGTCCCCGAATCCACCGGGGCAGAGTCAGGTGGCGGCGGCGGGTAGACCGCCGCTGAACCTGACGAGGTGGGCGACCTGGGAATGGCCACATTCGTGGCAGACGAGGAGGTCGGCGCACCTGGCGTGGCGGACGCCCATGGAAAGGCCACATCCTTGGCCGACGAGGAGGTGGGCGCGTTGTCGTGGCAGGCGGCGAAGTTTGGCGTGGCGCGTCAGGCGGCGAAGCTTGGCGTGGCGGGTCTTGGTCTTGGCGTGGGTCTTGGTCTTGGCGTGGGTCTTGGTCTTGGCGTGGGTCTGGGTCTTGGCGAGGGTCTGGGTCTTGGTCTTGGCGAGGGTCTGGGTCTTGGTCTTGGCATGGTTGGTCTTGGACTTGGTGTTGACATGGTTGGTCTTGGACTTGGCGTGGTTGGTCTTGGTGTGGTTGGTCTTGGTCTTGGACTTGGCGTGGCGGTGCTTGGACTTGGTCTTGGTCTTGGTCACTTGGCGGGTCTTGGTCACTTGGCGGTTCTTGGTCTTGGTCACTTGGCGGTTCTTGGTCTTGGTCACTTGGCGGTTCTTGGTCACTTGGCGGTTCTTGGTCACTTGGCGGTTCTTGGTCACTTGGCGGTTCTTGGTCTTGGTCACTTGGTGGGTCTTGGTCACTTGGCGGTTCTTGGTCTTGGTCACTTGGTGGGTCTTGGTCACTTGGCGGTTCTTGGTCTTGGTCACTTGGCGGGTCTTGGTCTTGGCTTTGGTCTTGGCGTGGGGCAGCCACGGGCGGCACTTGGCGGCGTGGGGCAGCCACGGGCGGCACTTGGCGGCGTGGGGCAGCCACGGGCGGCACTTGGCGGCGTGGGGAAGCCACGGGCGGCACTTGGCGGCGTGGGGAAGCCACGGGCGGCACTTGGCGGCGTGGGGAAGCCACGGGCGGCACTTGGCGGCGTGGGGAAGCCACGGGCGGCACTTGGCGGCGTGGGGAAGCCACGGGCGGCACTTGGCGGCGTGGGGAAGCCACGGGCGGCACTTGGCGGCGTGGGGAAGCCACTGGCGGCACTTGGCGGCGTGGGGCAGCCACTGGCGGCACTTGGCGTCGTGAAGCTGCGACTGGGCGTGGAGCAGGTACTGGCGGCGCTTGGCGTGGAGCAGGTACTGGCGGCGCTTGGCGTGGAGCAGGTACTGGCGGCGCTTGGCGTGGAGCAGGTACTGGCGGCGCTTGGCGTGGAGCAGGTACTGGCGGCGCTTGGCGTGGAGCAGGTACTGGTGGCGCTTGGCGTGGAGCAGGTACTGGTGGCGCTTGGCGTGGAGCAGGTACTGGTGGCGCTTGGCGTGGAGCTGGGCGTGGAGCAGGTGGATCTTGGCATGGTCGAAAAACTGGTGGTGGTGGTCGTGCTGGTGGCTGTGGCTTGGCGTGACGAAAGACTGGTGGTGGGGGTCGTGCTGGTGGCTGTGGCTTGGCAGGTCGAAAGACAGGTGGTGGGGGTCGTGCTGGTGGTTCTGTCATAACTCGGTCTTTGGCGTGGTTTGCTCTCCCGTGGTGCAAAAGAAATGGAACGGACGTGGCGTGCAGGTAAAGACATATTTAATTATTACTATAAACTCAAACAAAAGGTACAAACAAAAGGCGCTCACAGAGGAGGTAAAAAACTTGACTAGAAAACAAAAGGCGCGCACCATGGCGGAGAACTATGAACATTAAACAAACAAAAAACTTACGTGACAAGAGATGAAACAAGAACTAACGTGACAAGGAACTGTGGACATGGCATGAATGGGTGATGTCGCCAGGACGAACAACAGAAACAGAAAAGCCTATATAGTGACATGAAAAGTGAAAACAGGTGCGTGACTAACTGTGAACAGGTGCATGACATGACTGTGAAAACGTGAGACAGGTGTGTGTGAGTCCAAACGTGGAACAGGTGAAACTAATGGTTGCTATGGTGACAAACAAAACCAGGAAGTGAAACCAGGAACTAAGGAAGTGTCCAAAAAACAAAACAGCACATGGCCAAACAAAAACATGAACACAGACATGACACCACCAAAATAGGAGCGCATGACAAGAACTAAAACACTACACACTGGAAAACAGCAAAAAACTCAAAATAAGTCACGGCGTGATGTGACAGGTGGTGACAGTACACCTACTTTGAGACAAGAGCTATATTGAGACATGCTTGGTTATGGTTTAAAGTCATATCCAACAATTGCAACAACGACTTTTTACTGTCAACTGAGTTTCGTTTTTTAATGATTTCTGCTGGTGGTGTGCGTTCCTTATTTTTTCAACACAAAAAATGTGCCTTGGCTCAAAAAAGGTTGAAAAACACTGGTCTACTGGGTTGAAAAGCCTAAACACTATCAACAACAATCCAACAGGTTATTTGGTATGATACCCACAACTGTTACAACAACAACTCGGGTCATCCCACTTCTGACACCATGTTTTGGAAGTACCCTCAACTATGGTGTGGTAGCTAGAATGCGTATAAAACTGTACCTACAGTCTGCCTACAGCCCATTTTGACTCCGACATCATCTTTTTGGAAAACACTTCAGCGCACTGATGATGTTTAAGCACTAATTGCAACAGTAAAACAGGCAACACAAAAAAAATCTACAATAATTAACACTTGTTTCGTTTGCTTTTGTTTCCCCCAGGTGTGGATCATTTAAATGCAAGATCTAAATGTAAATGTATGCAAATCAAAACACCCTTTTCACACAATGCAGTCAGAAAGAGAGGATTCTGAATGATGCACCTAGCAGGGTTTTTTGTTTTTTTTCTTTCCATTCCTCATTTGGTACATGCCCGGAATGAATAGCAGTCTCACAGCAGGTGTTGCAATGCATCCAAGAAGCTTCCAGAAATAGTTTTTTTTTTTAAATAAATAAACAAGAGCATGGCAAAAGGGCTTCGCTTAGCTCAGGACATTCACATTTGTCGTGTCAGAGAGCTGGAAAGAAAATAGTGGGGAAGAATTAATCCTCTAAGAATAAGGATTTTGTCATCAATATGCATGACATTATGAGAAATATGAGCATGCTTAACACCATTTAACCTCCTTTAGTTGCCTTTTAATCTATGACACCGGTCTTAGATTTCTGCTGATTACCATTTTTTAGTTAAATTGGATTTTCATTTTAAATATGCAATATATTCCACAATGTAATATTAATTGAGTGTAGTCAAAGACCTGGACTAAATTAGGTGCCTCTATAAATAATAGAGAAAAAAAGATAAATCAGCTCAGTGTGCGCTTTGGTATCCCAGCAGTGAAAAATGAGCTGTTTCACTCCCTTCCCATGAATTTATTTCTCACTAATGCTCCTGCTTCTTACGTCTGTGTGATTGTAAGCTCAGATAAAAAAGGATTCAATGCGGAGCATACGCTGATTTAATCGCCTTGCCCCTGCCTGCTGTCAGCTGCATGCCTCTCGCCAACAACAACATTAGCAGGGGGGTTTATACTAAATGCACATTCATAAAACCAGACAATAATATTGTCCCTGCTTGATTTGACATTATTGGAGCAAGAGTTGTAGTGGCTTCCCTTAATGCACAATATGAGCCTGAATAAAGGACGCCTAAAAAACAGCCAACATGCACATTTTTGAGCAGGGAATGAACATTTCCATCAGTCCAACAAAAGAGAGGACAAAGCCCTCGTGTACTTGTTTTAGGTAGCATCTGCAGAATTCAGAGTGATGCAACTGCCCGGCAATAGAAGATCAACCAATCTAATAATCCTCTTGGTCTGCTTTACATTTGCATACCTTATTCCGCTGTCATTCCTCTTAATGTGTCTCACTTTAATATTAAGTACACAAATATGAAAAAAAAAACACTACACAGAGAATAATATTTTTTTTACATGCATGAAATAATGCAAAATGTTTACTAACAACAAAATACATACATAACTTTTTCATTTTTACATTTATTGAAGACTCTTGAGCTAGCACTCGCAACTTTATTTGGCCCCATCGTCGCTTATTTTGCAGTCGTACTCAATACTTAAAAAAAAAAAAATACAGGGACTAAATTGCCAACGCGTGGGGTTTCTTGTTTGGATATTTTTAATTTTAGAATGATTATCGGAAGATGGGACTAGTTTGTTAAGAGCAATAACCGAGACAGAAAAAAATTACAATGTAAACTGAATACTACGTTAAGTGGGGCATACTAAAACAGAACATGCTTGTGGAAGTTACCTCCTAGCTGGTTGGGTGGATCACACACGTCATCTGGAGACCGTTGTTCTGGTTTAACAAAGGTTTTTATTTTTTTCCACAATATCCATATGACACTCGACTTTTCAGTCCTCCTCTGTGTCATGCCTGCTCCCAACCGCTCACTGTTAAAGACAACAGATGATTAGATTAACACGAACCACCTGCGAAATCTAGATACATGCCAGCTGTGTCTCGCCGTCAGCACATGCCCCGCCCCTATCCGATGGTGCTCGTCCTCAGCACCATAGACAGAGGCGGTGACCTTTGCTCCTGCAAGCGCGCTGGCCACACCTCCCCCCACAATGCTGTCGCTATTTCTTGGTATTGTTTCGGTTGTTTATTGGAGGAATATGCAATTGCTTTCTCAAATTTGTTAAAAATGTTCCTATAGAAGTGTCAAAAAGTCAAACAATGGAATCAGGGTTTCCCCCAGGTTGCAACGATATTTGTAGTGGTGGGATGGTGGCCAATATAACATCACCAAATTTATGTCGTTGTGATTCATTGAATTAACAATGATGATTTTATTTCCTTTAAAAAAGCAAAACAAATGTTTTATGTATCTTTGCAAACAAATCGGTGTTATTAGTTATTGGTAATAACATATATTTTTATATTGTTTTGCTCTATTTTCAATTGTGGCTGCTTATAGTTAAAAGGTAACACCGTCTACACTATATTCTGCCCTGCCTGAATGTTGCAATTTAGTTTGCTAAATATGTAAACAGTCTTTTGAATTAGAGATGAAAAAATAACTTGAAGTAGTTTATTGATATATTCTCCCAAATGTCACTGTAAAACTTAGCACACTAAGGAAAGTACATTATATGTACACATTAAATACACATACATGTAGGAATCACATTAACTTAATAATACAGTTTGTGTGACGACCGGGTCGCATGATGATGCAAGGTTCGTTCTCCCAGGATGCAGACGGACTTCGGACAAAGTGTGCAGGTAGGAAATTATTTATTTTGGAAATAAATCAGACGGGAACAAACAAAAACGTGCTCATAGTACGGAAGGTAAAAACTAAGGGGGCTAGCATGGGAGCTAGCAAACAAAAGAGCCTAGCGTGGAAGCTAGTATAAAAATAGCAGGAATCAATACTGTCATCGACTGTTGCATAAAAAAAATTAGGAAGCCAGCCTGACTGACCGGAAAAGGCTGGATTAAATAGTGCTCTGATTAGTGCTCGGGAAACAGGTGAGCGTCCCGAACACCAATCAGCGACAGGTGAAGACAATAAGCACCCATGGAAACAGAAAACAAACCCAGGGGTGCACAAAAAACAAGAACTGAAGGAGTCCAAAAACCAAACAGAACATGATCCGGGCAGCGGATCATAACAGTTTGTGAAAGAAAGCGATACAATTATTCAGGAAGAAGGTTGGCTCAAAGGGCTCCTTAATGCTAACGGACAATGGGCCAGCTCATTGACAGGCTAACAAAAACTAGGACCAATCGCAGAGCACACATGAACAAACAATCAATGACACTCACATTCATATCCAAGGACAATTGACAGTCTCCAATGAAGCTGGAGTACCACACACACAAGTGTTCTCCCATAAAGAGATTTCCAATCGGAGGTTTGAAGACGCACACAACGTAAAGTTAGATGTTATTGTCAAGTGTAATGTCATAATTAGGGTAGTTTCCTCCCTTTTGCCGGCGGCCAACTTCGTTCAGGTGCGCGGCCAGCTGTGATGCTGCTGGGAGGCGATTCAGGCGCACTTTTTTTTTCCACTACAAATTATATAGCAGGACTTTTCAACCACGGTGCTTGTTTACAGCGTATGCAGCTAAACAGATAGTAAACAGCATGAAGAAACAGAAGCTCCAGAAGTTTCGTCGAGGATTAACGTTCCTTCAATTGAATTATTTGTTCTTCCTCAGTTAAATTTTTTTACACTTCTTCCTTCCTTGGGTTTGTCCATCCATCCATTTTCTACCGCTTGTCCCTCTTATGGTCGCGGGGGGTGGCTGTAGCATATTCCATCTACACTCGGGCGGAAGGCGGGGTACACCCTTGACAAGTTGCGACCTCACCGCAGGGCCAACACAGATAGACAGACAACATTCACACTCACATTCACACACTAGGGCCAATTTAGTGTTGCCAATCAACCTATCCCCAGGTGCATGTCTTTGGAGGTGGGAGGAAGTCAGACTACTCGGAGGGAACCCACACAGTTACAGGGAGAACATGCAAACGCCACACAGAAAGACCCCGAGCCCAGGAATCTAACATGTGAAACAAAAATGTGCTGTTTGGCCACAATACCCAGCAATATGTTTGGAGGAGAAAAGGTGAGGCCTTTAATCCCAGGAACACCATGCCTACCGTCAAGCATGGTGGTGGTAGTATTATGCTCTGAGCCTGTTTTGCTGCCAGTGGAACTGGTGCTTTAAATGGGACAATGAAAAAGGAGGATTACCTCCAAATTCTTCAGGACAACCTAAAATCATCAGCCCGGAGGTTGGGTCTTGGGCGCAGTTGGATGTTCCAACAGGACAATGACCCCAAACACATGTCAAAAGTGGTAAAGGAATGGCTAAATCAGGCCAGAATTAAGGTTTTAGAATGGCCTTCCCAAAGTCCTGACTTAAACATGTGGACAATGCTGAAGAAACAAGTCCATGTCAGAAAACCAACACATTTAGCTGAACTGCAGCAATTTTGTCAAGAGGAGTGGTCAAAAATTCAACTAGAAGCTTGTGGATGGCTACCAAAAGTGCCTTATTGCAGTGAAACTTGCCAAGGGACATGTAACCAAATATTAACATAGCTGTATGTATATTTTTGACCCCGCAGATTTGGTCACATTTTCAGTAGACCCATAATAAATTCATAAAAGAACCAAACTTCATGAATGTTTTTTGTGACCAACAAGTATGTGCTCCAATCACTCTACTACAAAAAAATAGGAGTTGTAGAAATTATTGGAAACTCAAGATAGCCATGACATTATGTTTTTTACAAGTGTATGTAAACTTTTGATATATATATATCAGTGACGTGCAGTCAGGGGAGGCAGGTGAGGCGGGGCCTCACGTGCCATCATGGAAAGAAGATTATTAGATTATTTTTATTCAAAATCGCTGAATTTTCACATTTGCCATTCTAATACTGAGAAGAGACTTGCGGTGATCAGCAGCCAGTTGAGGCACGTCACTGAGTTGAGCCTCACCATGGATTGCGCAATGGCTCGGCTAACTGCTGGCCTGCTGTGCAGTGAGACCGTATTGCTATATGAATTATATTATACATTTCCATAGTTTAGTTAGCTGAGGTATATAATGTACAGTGTATTTTGTCAACAACTGTATGTGTGTAACGTATTTCTTGTGCTGAGCAATCATAAAACGGCTGCAAAAGACGCACTGTGTGAGGCTCGCAGTAATCCCGCCTCATGGTGGTAGAGGGCTGTAGTGATCCCAGAGATCATTCTTGTGACTACTCGGGCGGCAGAAGAAGTGACAACAAGCAACAGTTAGCAGTGATCGTTTATTTTTTCCTCTTGCCTGGATTATTAACATGGAGGATTACATATCTAAAATAAAACAGTTTTCAAAACTGGACTTTCAATCGAAGCAGTAGGTAATACTTAAAGGAAGATCTCCATCGAGACAGAGAGACTTTTAAAACTGAAGAAAGATAAGGAAGACTTCTATAAACAAGTTATCGATGCTTTTGTTCAAAAGGAGTGGAGCATGGACTTCATTTATAAGTAAAGGTAAGACCATAATAACTTTTTTTTTTATTAAATGTGTTTTTTTGTGTGCTACAGTTTGTATGTGTAAAGTTAAAGTTAAGTTAAAGTACCAATGATTGTCACACACACACTAGGTGTGGTGAAATTTGTCCTCTGCATTTGACCCATCCGTTGATCACCCCATGGGAGGTGAGGGGCGGCGCCGCGCCCGGGAATCATTTTTGGTGATTTAACCCCCAATTCCAACCCTTGATGCTGAGTGCCAAGCAGGGAAGAATGCTGGTATGAGCTTTTAAACATAACCCGTTAACTGCTGCCAATCAAATGGTGAATAAGATACTCTTTAGGGTTCATATGTTTGTAAATCTGACTGTGATGAAGTCAGTGCCTCACCAGCCATGAACCTCACCGCACATCACTGATATATATATATATATATATATATATATATATATGTATATATTCCAAGCGCGATGATGTCACGTTTTAGATGGAAAAAGGCATTTTTAGACAATATGATTTTCTTGAGCGGCTAGGAGACACAGAGAGTAGCAAGCAGTAGAAAATGGATTAGAAAGGACAGATTTTTAAAAATTATAATAAAAAATATATATATACAGTATATATATATTTTTTCTTTTTTAACTTGGGACTTCCTGCGGGCTGGATTTTGGGGACCCCTGCACTAGTGGGTTCAGAGTGGAGACCTGCTAGGCCAACTCCTCTGCCTCTTTCTGTCTCCCTCTCTCCCACTCTCAGACTCTCCCTCTACCTTGCGTCTGTTTGCAGGTCCTACAGTTGCATCTGGTTTGGCCTAACTAGCTGGATTGGATGTAGACTGGAAACTCCAGGAGCTCAGCCCCTGCTCACTAGCTATGTGCACATGGACACATTTAATCGGATTAAAAGCCTAATCGTAATATTAATGCTTCATGTAAATGTTGTCCATGTACACGTGGCTAATGTCTGCTCTGTTCAGTCCTGCCTTGGCTGCTGGCTCTCTTGTTTTGCACATTTATGTTAGCTTTGTCTTTTGTTTATCTTACGTTCTTTTAGGTTGCATGTTGTAAACACATTTGTTATATTAAATATTATTTTGCGCACTTTTAACTTCAGTTTCAACTCCCCTTTGTCGTTGCAGCCCTGAGCACAGCCGTAACACATTTCTTTTAATTGAAGAGTGTTTGCAGTGTAAACATGCCCTGTAGTGTGGCAGGGGGATGCGCCACTCGCAAAAAAAAATGCTGCAAGCAATTGCATACGTTTCCCTGCAACCCAGATAAGAGAAAAATATGGGAAGGGAATGTTCGCCAGGAAGGTTGCAGAGGCAATAACTACAGTTTCTTGTGTGAGGTGAGCAGGCATAAATACAGTACACATGGGAAACATGGTATATTGCACTCTGTAACGGTGAATTAATACACTTTGCCTGACTAAACTTTGCTTCAAAATTGCACCTTTTCTTCATGTGTCACCAATAGACCAAACTAACAAATATTGCATTAAAAAGCAACATTAGGTCAGTATTCAAGTTAATATGATGATAATGAAATCAGGAAGCCATGACTCTCCACAGCCAAACCTATGAAACATATGCAAAAAAGTAAAACCACATGCATGTATAGCAAAGTATTTACAAACAATATATTGGAGGCAGACACCACACACAAAAGTCCTAATGTAACAGGGTCAATAATGTCATGTAAATATAATGTATTTTATGGTGTTGTATTGTTGTTATAATTACACAAAGTTGAATTGTTTATTTAGGATCCCAATTAGCCAACGCGTCAGCGGCGGGCTAGTCTTCCTGGGGTCCTCATTAAAATATAAGTTACAATAACATACTCAAAATACAATCATTATACAATAACAATACATACATTATCATAATGCAATACATGTATAGATACACGATAATAAAATATACAGTTAGAACCCAGCAAAGGCAAAAACTATGAATGAAAACAGCATCTCAACGCAGATAAATCATTATATTTATATTTATATGTGTTGGACACGCTTTTCTCCTTCCCTTTTCTCCATGATATCAAGGGGAGAGGTAGGCGTCCACGCGACGACAGAAAAAGTGCATTTATTGTCTCGTTAAGAACTTAAGTTCACTGTTTCTTGTTCTGTATTATTGTATTTGTGTAGGGGCTCGACGATTGGCAGACAAATCTTGACAAGGTTTGTATTCCCTGTATTGTCAGATGCATTAACACAAGTAAAGTGCAGCTGAGCAGCAACCCCTGGTGTCGGTCGTCCATCCATCCATCCATTTTCTTCCGCTTATCCTAGGTCGGGTCGCGGGGGCAGCAGCCTAAGCAGGGAAGCCCAGACTTCCCTCTCAACAGCCACTTTGTCCAGCTCTTCCCGGGGGATCTCGAGGCGTCCCCAGGCCAGCCGGGAGACATAGTCTTCCCAACGTGTCCTGGGTCTTCTCCGTGGCCTCCTACCGTCGGACGTGCCCTAAACACCTCCCTAGGGAGGCATTCGGGTGGCATCCTGACCAGATGCCTGAACCACCTCATCTGGCTCCTCTCGATGCGGAGGAGCAGCGGCTTTACTTTGAACTCCTCCCGGACGACAGAGCTTCTCACCCTATCTCTAAGGGAGAGCCCCGCCACCCGGCAGAGGAAATTAATTTCGGCCGCTTGTACCCGTGATCTTGTCCTTTCGGTCATAACCCAAAACTCATGACCATAGGTGAGGATGGGAACGTAGATCGACCGGTAAATTGAGAGCTTTGCCTTCCGGCTCAGCTCCTTCTTCACCACAACGGATCGATACAGCGTCCGCATTACTGAAGACGGCGCACCGATCCGCCTGTCGATCTCACGATCCACTCTTCCTTCACTCGTGAACAAGACTCCTAGGTACTTGAACTCCTCCACTTGGGGCAGGGTCTCCTCCGCAACCCGGAGATGGCATTCCACCCTTTTCTGGGCGAGAACCATGGACTCTGACTTGGAGGTGCTGACTCTCATCCCAGTCGCTTCACACTCGGCTGCGAACCGATACAGTGAGAGCTGAAAATCCTGGCCAGATGAAGCCATCAGGACCACATCATCTGCAAAAAGCAGAGACCTAATCCTGCAGCCACCAAACCGGATCCCCTCAACGCCCTGACTGCGCCTAGAAATTCTGTCCATAAAAGTTATGAACAGAATCGGTGACAAAGGGCAGCCTTGGCGGAGTCCAACCCTCACTGGAAACGTGTCCTACTTACTGCCGGCAATGCGGACCAAGCTCTGACACTGATCGTACAGGGAGCGGACCGGGCGAGAACCATGGACTCGGACTTGGAGGTGCTGATTCTCATCCCAGTCGCTTCACACTCGGCTGCGAACCGATCCAGTGGGAGCTGACGATCCTGGCCAGATGAAGCCATCAGGACTACAAAAAGCAGAGACCGTGTCGGTCGTGTTCATTAAAATCTACACACAACGCGGGGGAAGAGACCACCGGTTCACTAATTTCTCTGTGATTGTTGGTCCAAGGCTAATGAGGATTTCAGCAAAAAGAAGGTAATACATTATTTTTTGGTCTTGTGTATTTTCTGAAGTTCATTTCGCCCGCGGGAGCGTGGAAGAAAGCTGCTGATCACTTTACACTACATCAGTCCTTCTCAAATAACGGGGCGAGGGTGACCTCGGGGAACATGCTTTATTTGACGTCCCAGAATATGATGAAGCGTATGTAGCACTTGGCTTCACTGTAACCACAGTGGGAGCGGAGGAAAGACCTGTGAGTTGTTTTCTTTCATTTTAATAAGTTTACAATGTTATGCAGAGGTATAGTTATAACAATTTTATAGGCAAATTGTACTATTTATAGTCACGATGGAGAGTGGGGGGGGGGGCCGCGAAAAATGTTCTTCTTCCTAGGTGGGGCGTAACAGAAAATATTTGAGAAGCACTGCACTACATGGATATAGCGGTGGAATGCATCCAAAACTGTTGGCCCCTGGGGGGCGGCGGGAGTACTGCATACACGAGCGACCCTAATTTGAACGATTTCATCAAGCCCATTTGGATGATGTTTGGCGGGCCAAATGAAAAGCATTGGCTGGCCAGAAGTGGCCTGCGACTGCCGAGTAACATGTTTATGATATTTGATGGATGTTTTTCAAACTTATTATAAATAATAAATAAATGAACATATTTATAAACTTATTATGGCAAGTAGTACCTCAATAATATATTATTGATTGATTGAGTTTAGTTTATTTTGAACATGAACACACTTACAGCATAATACATCACACCGGCGGTATAGCTCGGTTGGTAGAGTGGCCGTGCCAGCAACTTTAGGGTTCCAGGTTCGATCCCTGCTTCCGCCATCCTAGTCACTGCCGTTGTGTCCTTGGGCAAGAGACTTTGCCCACCTGCTCCCAGTGCCACCCACACTGGTTTAAATGTAACTTAGATATTGGGTTTCACTATGTAAAAGCACTTTGAGTCACTAGAGAAAAGCGCTATATAAATATAATTCACTTCACTTCATTTCACATACAGTAATTTCATATAATTTCTCTTTAAATCATGTCCGGAAGAAGCCAAGTTTATTTAATCCTACCATTTCCCACTTCAGAGCGTTTACAAATACTTATGTTTGTGACACAATTACATCAGTGAATGATTAATACAGCAATTCTTGTAATCGATAATTAAGTCAGTCATGATTAACACACTGAGATGAAGAATATCCCGTTTTGAATAAGGTTGAAGGTATTTCTCATAATTCTTCTTCTTAGAACTTTGTAAGAACTTTTATTTTGAACAACCTCTTAAACTGGATCATATCAGTACATTGTTTAACTTCTTTGCTTAATCCATTCCATACTGAAAAGCAAAATGTCTTGTGTTGTATGTGCATACAAATGTTTAAGTTAGTTTTTCCTCTAAGGTTATATTTCTCCTATTTAGTTGAGAATAATTGTTTTACATTCTTTGGTAGTAGGCTATAGTTTGCTTTGTACTTAATTTCAGCTGTTTGCAATTTTACCAAATCGTTGAATTTCAATATTTCTGATTCAATTAATAAAGGCTTTGTATGTTCTCTATATCCAACATTATGTGTTATTCTAACTGATCTTTTATATAACACGGTTCATGAATGAATTGCACATTTTTAGTTGTTTCCCCATATTTCTGGACAAAAACTCAGATATGGTAACACTAGCGAGCAGTAGAGAATATGGAGTGCTTTTTGGTCCAAAACATATTTTGCTTTGTTCATTATTGAAATATTTCTTGCCACATTATGTTGCATATTTTTTATATGAGATTTCCAGTTAATTTTATCATCTATTATTACACCCTAAAATCAAATTACCTTCACCCTTTCAATGTCTACTCCATCTATTTGTATTTGTGTATGATGCTCTTTTCTACTGATACCAAATAGCATTATTTTAGTTTTACTGAGATTCAAAGCCTGTTTTTGTCAAACCATTTTTTTATATTTGTTAATTTCTTCTGTTATTATTTGTATTAGCTTCTGTGTGTTTTCTCCTGAACAAAAAGTAGTTGTATCATCTGCAAATAAAACTAACTTTAAGTCCTTTGTAATTTTACAAATGTCGTTTATATGAAGATTAAACAATTTTGGTCCTAGTATTGATCCCTGGGGTACACCACAAGATATATCTAGCTGTGTTGACATATTTTCACCTCTCTTCACGTATTGCTTCTTGTTGGTTAAATAGCTTCTTACCCAGTTCAAGACCAATCCTCTGATGCCATATTGTTGTAATTTTTTATTAAATTATCATGATTAATTGTGTCAAATACTTTTGTAAGATCCATGAATACTGTGACTGCACATTCTTTACCATCTATTGCATTGGTAATTTCTTCTGTTACTTTGATTAATGCTATCGATTTTGAGATATTCGCTCGGAATCCATATTTGTTCCCCACGAGCATTCCACTTTTGTTGATAAATTTGTCTAATCGGTCATTGAATAGTTTTTCCATGATTTTGGAAAACTGTGGCATTAGTGCAACAGGTCTGTAGTTGGTAAACTGTTGTATGTCTCCATTCTTATAAATACAAATTTTGCAATTAAAATTTTGTCTTGGAATTTACCTGTTAGAAATGATAGGTTGCTGATATATGTTAACCGTTTTGTCATTACGATATATGTTCCGTGACAGTCGGTTGAGGTATCGGCTTAAATTTTTTTTACAATTTTGATTATTTCTTCTTTTGTCACATTCTTAAGTAACATCGAGTTGGGATTTCTGTCTATGATCTCACTCAAGTCCTTAACGGGCCCATCATTTACATTGGGAATTTTTTGTTCCAGATTTGTTCCGATATTCAGGATGTAATCATTAAATCGTTCAACTATTTGGTTCATATTGTCATTTTTTGTATTTCCATCTTGAAAGTACTGGGGGTAATTTTCTTAGCACCATTTTTAATTATGTTATTTAGGACACCCCATGTTGTTCTCATATTGTTTTTGTTCTGGTACAATAATTGACTGTAATATTATTTTCTACATGTTCGTAGTACGCTAATTAGCTTTTTTTAATATTTCTTATACTTGTTTTCTGCCTCTATAGATCTTTGTGTTATAAATATTCAATATAAAGTATTTTTTTTGTTACAAGCATTTTTCAGTCCTTTTGTCATCCATGGTTGATTGTTTTTCTTTTGCTTCTTAATAAGTTCTTTCCATGGACAATGTGTATCATAGAGTGTTAGAAAAGTGTTGATAAAATTCTCATATGCATCATCTACATCATCTTCATTGTCAAATTGGCCCAACTTGGTTTCCTCAGATCCATCTTAAAATAAATCATTCCTTCCCCTGCCTTTGAAATGTATTTTTGTCAATGTTCTTCTTCCTGAAGTTCCAATCATAAATAGTGAAAACTGGCAGATGGTCGCTGATGTCGGTTGTTAGCAGTCCACTTGTTGTATTATTATCAAAGACATTAGTATAGATATTGTCAATAAGTGTAGCACTTTGACTTGCTATTCTGCTTGGCCTTGTGATTTGGGAATACAAACTCATACTGTACATTGCATTTGTGAATTCATCAATGTACTTTTGCTTATTGGGGATCAAGAGATCAATATTGAAGTCTCCACATAAGAAAATTACTTTTTGACTGATTTAACTGAAAGTTTCCTTAATCCAGTCTTTAAATCCTTCAATACTTGAGTTGGGTGCCCTATATATACAACTGATCAATACATTTCTGCTTCTATCATGATATATCTCAATGGTTATACATTCTAAAATATTGTCAATAGCCAATGACATGTTTTTTACTACCTTGTAGCGGAAGTTCTTCATCACATACACTGCAACTCCGTCTCCATTCTTATTAACTCTATTAATATAATTGAGTTCACATCCTTCGAAGTCCATTCCTTTTTTGTATCCATCCATGTCTCTGATACAGCGATAACTTTGAAGGGTTCTTTAAATTGTTCCAAAAATGATTTCATATTGTTGAAATTAGCAAACAAGCTTTTGCAGTTAATATGAATAATTGACAGTTTGTTATTGGAATGAATGTTGATGTTGTAGTGTACTTCTGTATAATATAAACAATTATTGTCAATGTGAGAGAAAAACATTTGTTTCTGGATCTATAGCACTGTCCAATTCCATACTATTATGTTTTCCCTGCTGCCTTGTGGGTTAGTCTGGGAAGACAAAAGGCTAGGGAGCACACCCTGAGAGAAAAGCAAGTGCTGGTAGGCGCACCATAGGCGGTCCTCCGACAGACCGGGAGCTCCGGCAGCCTCCTGCAGCTGTGAGGAGATGCCGGTCGTCCTGGGTTTCTCTTGCCACCGGATACAGCTCCCCACAGCGGAGAAGAGACGTTGGAGTCTGTGCGTCTCCCTCGTCGAAAAAGACCTCAACGGCAGAGTGGGCAGATGATGGTTGCATAGAAGCTCCACAACGGTCACAAAGGCGGAAGAAGGCTGCAGCAAAGATGGCCCCCCAATTGTCTTGGTCCCCCATGCCATTGGACCCTGGCCTTCTCTTTACCAAGGACAGTGTGGTGTCTGTCTGTGCACCAGTCTCCCCACTTTAAAAGATTCCACGCACAGGCGTTCTCCTGTAGGCAATCCCACCAACAGGAGGACAATCATACTCGTTTCGAGTGATCGCCGACGACGACTATTATGATCAATGCCGGAAAAAGTTATAAATTCCCTGTCTGATTAAGTGTTGCTTGTTTGTGTCATGGTTGTGTTTATTTCTTTTGTCGTTATTGATATTTATCCAGCTCTGCTATTTTCCTCATGACTATTCCTCTTGCGTCCTCTGGTGTTTCGTTTAGTTTAATAAATATTTAATAAACAGTTTGTTGTCCATGTTTGTTGTATTCTGCCTTGTTTTCTTAGGTTACGTGCTTTTCTGGCTATGTCTGCGTTTGTCTTCGTTAAATATTCATTTATGTACACGTCTGTTTCTTTTAGCTTTCTCCCTTGTTTTAGTGATGCAGTTTTCTATTTTCTATTGAAGAACCTCATTACTACTGCTGGTGTCGATCCGTCCTTCTTCTTATGAAGTGGGTGGCAAGCTTCCACATTTGCCATGTCCATGAGTATGCCCTTGGACTCCATGAACGCTGCCACGTGTCTGTCCGTGGAGATATTGTCCAAATTCCCGGGCTCCTCTCCACCATTGGCGGCCACCGCCCGGGCATATGAACGGGGCTTAATGTGAAGCTCGGTCAGTATGACATTGTTTATTCTTGTGTGCTGTTCTATCTCGTACACTCGGCCCGTTAATTGCTGTATTTGTTGTCCTTTTGCGTCATTCTCGACACGTGCAATTTTTACCTCCTCCACCAGCTGCGTAATCGTCTGTTGGTACGGCTTGATAGTTGAGACCTCCGCTGTCAGAAATTCAAGCGCTCTCCTTATTGGTCCTTTTTTGGTCCCATGTTGATCCTGGCTGCGGTGGCCATCTATCGCCTCCGGCCTAGGCTGTCCCCGGGCCCGGTGGGTGTCGTCTGGCACCGAGGACGCAGATGTTCCCGATGGGGTTCTGTTCGGCTAGCCCAGGGGTCGGCAACCCAAAATGTTGAAAGAGCCATATTGGACCAAAAATACAAAAAAAAATCTGTCTGGAGCCGCAAAAAATTAACAGCCATATTACATGTGTCATGAGATATAAATTTAATTAAGAGGACTTAAAGGAAACTAAATGAGCTCAAATATAGCTACAAATGAGGCATAATGATGCAATATGTACATATCGCTAGCCTAAATAGCATGTTAGCATCGATTAGCTTGCAGTCATGCAGTGACTAAATATGTCTGATTAGCACTCCACACAAGTCAATAACATCAACAAAACTCACCTTTGTGCACTCACGCACGACGTTAAAAGTGTGGTGGACAAAATGAGACAGAAAAAGTGGCATAAAACACGTCCTAGAAAGTCGGGAGAAATTTATACATGTAAACAAACTATACGGTGAGTTCAAGGACCGCCAAAATAAGTAGGACAAAACGGCGCTCGCCAAATACTCGAATGAGTGAAGCATATTTAATATAAACAGTGTGATTTATAACAATTAGGGGGTTTGTGTCATGTTTGTCCTCCTACAGAAACCATACTAAAACAAAAAAATACATTTTTTCCCCTCATCTTTTTCCATTCTTCATACATTTTTGAAAAATCTCCAGAGAGCCACTAGGGCGGCGCTAAAGAGCCGCATGCGGCTCTAGAGCCGCGGCTAGCCTCTCTCCTCTCTGGGCCTCGTCGTCT